>NC_089581.1:164125783-164149347 GCF_019320115.1 Miscanthus floridulus
TTATCAGTGGTGAAACGACGTACGGAAATCGAATTCTTAATAATGTTTGGTGACACTAAAACATAGAAAGAACAAGAGGACAATCGTGTGGTGGAGAATGAGTGTGACCCAATAGATGTAATGGGAAGCGAAGCTCCTTTACCACAATGATAGATGAAGGACTATATGACGAAGGATGGTAAAGGTAGAAAGAATACCAGCGTTGTTGACCATATGGGCACCGCCGCTAGAGTCAACGTACCACTCAGCCAATGAAGGGGGCGTCAGCGTCATGGTGTTGAAGTTGCTGACGAGGGTAGACGGGTCCTAGGACGCGCCCTGCATGGGCGTCCACTGCTGCTACTGCTGTGGTGGTGATGGTCCTCTATACCCGAACCCTAGAGGAGGTCCGAGGGTGTACGACTGCTGAATGTACTGCTATTGTGGCTGAGGAACAACAGTGAAGGCAGCCGGCGAAGGTTAAAATGGTGTCCTCGGACCGCCTGGCAAACACGGCCAGAGCTGCACGGTGCCCCTCCATGGGTTGTAGAATGGTGCTGGGGAGCGATAGCCACCCCCAGTGTTGGAGACCTACTGCTGCTGGTTGTGGCCACGACCACTGCGGTGACGGCCAGTGCGTTGTGAGCCGCCCTGGCCAGCATGCCCGCCCTAGACGCCTTGACTCTGGCTGCCCTGGCTGGGGGCGATGTAGCCACCCTGGCCATGGCTGGCATGACCGACCTGGCCCTGGCCTGCATAGGAGCACCTAGTAGGAGGGCGCGAGGTAGTGACGAGGGCAGTTGTCGCGGAGGATGGTGGCGGGTCTAATGCCCCAGTAGCTTCGCTTGCAGCAACATCGTCGATGTCGATCTCCTCGAGCAGGAGGAGCGTGCGAGCCTCCTCGAAGGTGGGGAATGGTTGCCGCATCTTGAGGTTGGAAACCATTGGCCAGAACTTGCCATTGAGCCCGCGAAGAAGAGTTAGGACCAAAGTCCGATCCCCGATCGGATCGCCGAAGTTGCTGAGGGTTGTCGCCATCGTTTCAAGACAACAGCAGAAGTCGGTGATGGAGGCCGACCCCTGTTTCGCCATGCAGAACTCCACCGAGGCATTGGCCGAGGAACTCGTTCTCGAGGTAGATCCACGCGCCGTGTGCGTTCGGCTTGCGGTTCATCGTCAACTACTGGAGGTCGGCATGGATGGTGTAGTAGATCTAAGTGAGCACGGTGTAGTTCATCTGCACCCACGCCGATCGATCGGCGTTGACGACATCGGAGAGGATGTGGTCCGTTAGGGCATACTTGCCTAGGACAACGAGGAACATGGACCGCCACCGGTTATAGTTGTCGGCGGCGCGATCCAAGATCAGGGGCACGAGGACCTTGATGTTGAGGACGGCGATGGCGGTGGCGTGGACGGCGGCGTACTTGGCTTCGTATGCGTCGAGGGCCACAACGTGGTCGGCCTCTGCCTTGCGAGCGCGCTCCTCGCGAGCCTGGCGTGTGGCGTCAGTTTCCGCCATGCAGGAGTGAGTTCACGCAACGCAGAACAATAGTTTCACTGTGGGCGCAGAACGAGACAGCAACGTCGGTGGGCGGATCACACGTAGCGTGGCTTCGTGAGTCAGCGACGTCGACGGGCGTCAGCGACATCGGGCGAGCGGATCGTGCGTAGATGACTCCAGACAGCGACGTTGTGTAGCGCAGGGAATCGGGTCGACGAGCGAGACATGCTCTGCGACAGCGGACTGGTGAGCGGGACAGGCTCTGTGACGGCGTGATCGATTGGCTGGCGGATGCTGGTTCAGCGGCGGCGCGATTAGGGTTTGCGGAAGCAATAAACGAATCGTCTCATGATACCATGAAAGAGTAGGATTAGGGAATACTTAATGATTACTATGTTGGATCAGTGTTTACATATATAGGCAATGTGGGAGGCTAGGCAGGCCCACACGCCATATTACATTCCAACACTGAGATCCCTGATCCACATGTAGATCCCCTTGGATATGCGTTGGTTACTGAGCACATGATGCATGGTCCATGCGGATGAAAGGTCCTTGTTTGGTTTTGGTAATTGAATGACAACCTAGGTGGACTAATTGTGTTTATGTGAGATACACAGGTGATTAGTCCACAGGTACATGTGTGTGAGCAACATATGCCATGAAGGCGAAAATGGCTTGGAGATGTTGCAAAGCTCACACATGTGATGATGAAGGAGCTTATTGCACATGAGACATGACATTAAGTCATGTGATCAAGGTGGAGAAGATCAAGACAAGACTTGGCTTGATGGACCGGTTGCAAGCGTGAAGGGCAAGTCAAAGGCTTTGGAGTGATGGACCGCGTGGCGGTGAAGCTTGAGCAAGACTTGGCGCCGATGGACGATGGCAAGGGTAAAGAGCAAGTGAAGTCAAGATCGATGAACCAATATGATCACATGATGATATGAAGTGGATCATATCATTGTTGATCGTGTTGGTGCATGTGTTGCATCGACATTGAAGGAGATGGGATGGAATGCGCAAGGCAAAGGTATAACCTAGGGTATTTTATTTCACCGGTCATAGGTGTATAGAGAAGTTTATGATCGGGTTTAGGATAGATGGCCGTACTATCAAGAGGGGCAAACTTGTTTGCATATCGGTCATCTAGTGCCACTCGAGTGATCTAACTTTGCATCGTCGCTAGGATCAAGTGGCGTGGCAAGTTGAGTGGCTAACATCCTTTAGGAAATGATTGTGAAAAGCTAACACACATACACATGGTGGTGTACACTTGGTGATGTTGGCACATTTACAAAGGAGGTGGTGTTTGTAGGGGTGAGATGGGTTTGGGTGGCGGGATTCGGCGCTTTCGGGAAAATAGAATGCCTATTTTCTATTGCGCCGGATGCAAATTCTTGTGGTTGGCACATTCGAGCAAGGGTGAAAAAGTTAGAAGTAAAAACGAGTTGATCGCGTAGATGCTGGCGTCGGTCAACTGACCGGACGCTGGCAGGCTGCGTCCGGTTAGGCTGACGTATGGTGACACAGAAGCTGGGGTGTGATCGGACGCTGGGCTGCGTCCGATCAAGTGTGACCGGACGTGTCCGGTCGAGGTCGGTACCTTACTAGAAACGACCGGACACTGGGGGTTCAGCGTCCGGTCAGTTGAAGCTGCTGCGTCCGGTCAGGTCAAGTGACCGTTGGAATCGGGACATGTGGCCGTCTACGGGCGATCGGACGCTGAGGTCCAGTGTCCGGTCAACACGACCGGAGCGTCCGGTCGGCCCGATTTTTGCCCAATGAAGGGGTAACAGCTAGTTTAGCCCTTGGGGCTATAAATAGAAGTGGCCTTCGGCCATGGCTGGTGTGGAGCACCTTGGGGGACTTTATGTCCATGCTTGAGAGTGCTTAGGAGCCCTCCATCTCACACATACTTGATAACGATCATCCGATTGTGTGAGCGATTCTAGTGCGATTGCATCGTGAGGTTGCATCGAGTGGCACTAGGTGATCGAGTTGCAAGCCGGTGGTGCTTGTTACTCTTGGAGGTTGCCACCTCCTAGACGGCTTGGTGGTGGTCTCCGTCGAAGCGCGCAAAAAGCTTGTGCGGCACTCCGGAGAAGTGCTTGTGAGTGGCATTGTGCTCGCCCCGCGGGAGCCGCGAAGAGCAACTCTAGTAAAACGTGTCATTGAGCTACCCTCACTCAAGGGGTAGGTTCTTGCGGCGCCCGACGTGCAGGCTTAGCGGATGATGCTAATTAGTCGCCGAACCACCAAGTGAGCGGTCGACACAATGGGGACTAGCGTGTTGGCAAACACGTGAATCTCAGGAGAAAAATCATCGTGTCAACCTTGTTTTTCCCGTTGGTTTGCATCCCCATTACACAAGCTTGCAATTACTTTTATACATATTAAGCTTGTGTAGTTGCTCTTGTAATTAGATAGCTTGTGTAGCTTGCTAATTACCTTCTTGCTTGTGTAGCATAGAAGTAGCTCCCTTGCGTGGCTAATTTGGTTTTAGTAATCTTGTTAGTCACATTGCTTAGTTTGTGTAGCTAAGTATTTGCGCTCTCTAAATAGGCATTGGTTGCCTTGTTATTAAGTATTGCTAGTGAGCTTTGTTAGCTTTGTGCTTTTACTTACTAGCATGTGTAGGAGCTCTCTTGTTGCTTAAAATACTAGTGGCATAGGTTTGTGTAACATTGCTCATAGAATTGTTTAGGAGAGCTCTAACTAGCCCGACACCTTTGTTGCATAATTGTTATCTTTGCAAGGTGCTAGTGAACATATATAGTGGGGTATAGTCTTGGCTAGACCGATAGTTTTAATTCCGCATTTGTATCGGTTAGCCGACGCGATTAATTTTAGAAAAGATTATTCACCCCCCTCTAGTCCGCCATCTCGACCCTTCAGCGGACCAGGCCACGAAAACTGTCCATGCATGAAAAAAGGCAAGTGTTCAAAAATATTTCCCAAAAAGTATCAGCCTCAGACACATGTTGATGAAACTGGCTTTGCTCTATATAAAAGACCCCACAATAAAATGTACATTGAGAAGAGTAACAAGCGTCTAGATAATGGTTGGGTTGTACCATATAACATGTTTTTCCTTAAGAAATACCAGGCACACATCAATGTAGAGTGGTACAATAAGGGGATATTTATTAAATACCTGTTCAAGTATGTCACTAAAGGTCCTGACCGTGGCAAGGTTTATATAGAAAGAATATGGAATGGGGAATCGTCTCCCTATGATGAACAAACAAAAACAATTAATGAGGTCAAAGAATACCTGGACTGTAGATATATATGTGAGCAGGATGCGTGTTGGCGAATTTTTGGTTTTGACATCCATAGACACTACCCCGCAGTAGAGCGATTGCCTGTACATCTGCCAGATGACAATTGTATAGTTTATGATGCAAATGCTGATATAGCCAGTGTTGCTTCCGAAGGATTTCTTTGTAAGACAATGCTCACTGAATGGTTCGTGGCCAACCAGAACAGTCCTGCTGGTAGAGATCTCACTTACTGTGAGTTCTCTTCCAAGTGGAAATGGGACAGCTCTGGCAGATTCTGGAACTGTAGGCGGCGAGACGTTGGTCAGATAGGTCGTCTTTACTACGTGCATCCCTCTGTTGGTGAGATACTTTCTTAGAATGTTACTTCTTGTGGTTAGAGGTGCTCGGGGCTACGCGGATCTTAGGAGATACAATGGGATTCTCTATCCCATGTTTAAACAGGCATGTAGTGCCTGTGGCCTCCTAGGTGATGATAGAGAGTGGTACGATGCTTTCGATGAAGCTGCTGCGTGGGCCACCTCTCCATAGCTGAGAAAGTTATTGGTCACTATGCTTTTGTTCTGCGAGGTAAATGATGAATACGCTTTCTTTGAAAAGGTTTGGAAACTTCTAGCCGATGATATATAGTATCGGCTGAGAGATACCCTTGGCAATCCTGGTTACGAACTTTCTGAAACAGAACTTAAAGACTATTTGCTTGACAAGCTTTCAACGCTCTTTTCAAAGAACGGGGCGAGAATGAGGGACCGTAATTTACCTGAAAAATCCAAAGACTCGGGCTGTTCTTTTGGTAACAGACTTATTGAACATGAACTCTCATATGATGTTAGCCTGCTAATGGCTGAGGCCCACAAATTAGTTGCCTGTCTAAATGAAGAACAGCTCAGTGCATTCAACTCAATCACAAAGGCAGTTTGGGATAATAGGCCAGGTTTCTTTTTTGTGTCTGGGTATGGGGGTACTGGAAAGATTGTTCTTACTGTTGCGTCGTCTGGTGTTGCTTCTTTGTTGCTGCCTGGTGGTAGAACTGCTCATTCCCGTTTTTAGATCCCGTGTGACCTAGATGATACCAGTGTCTGTGATATCAAATATGGTTTGATGCTTTGTTAGCTGCTTGAGGAAACATCGTTAGTCATTTGAGATGAGGTTTTGATGACGCACCGTCATGCATTCGAGGCTTTATATAGAACCCTGCGAGATCTTATATCATGCAAGACAGAGGGTGCGGACAATTTAGTTTTTGGTGGTAAGGTTGTTGTGCTAGGTGGTGATCTTCGACAGATCTTGCCTGTTGTTGAGGGTGGTAGTAGAGCTGAGATTGTAAATGCTACTATAGTAAACTCCCCGTTGTGGAAAACTGTCACAGTCTTATCTCTGAACATAAACATGAGGCTCCGTTGTCCAGACTTGACCGTAGAGGCACAGCAAGAAATTTCTGACTAGCAAATGGGTGTTGGATGTCGGTGAGGGCCGTGTAGCAGGTGCAGAAAATAATGGTGAAACAGATGGTGCGTTGATTAAGATACCTCCTGATCTCTTGCTTATGACAGAGGGGGATAAAATCGCTTGTATGGTTAGTTCAGTTTACCCAGATTTGTGTGCTAGATTCTCTGACCCATTGTACCTCCAGAACCGGGCAATTCTGACACCAACGAATGAGGTTGCAGATACTTCGGATGGTGAGTTGAACGGTACATTTTGGATGATTTTGGATGATTGAATAGTATTCTGTGAGAGAGAATAAGCTAAAACAAGCTGAAACAAGCCGGGACCTTACCAGCCGAACGCCTTGACTATCAATTCATATGTAGTATCGTTGGTGCCTGGTGAGAGCCGAGAGTACCTAAGTTGTGATGAGATAGCGAAGTCCCCAAACACCCATGAATCCTATGACCTATTATACCCGATTGAGTTTCTCAATTCGTTAAATGGGAATAATTTCCCGCATCATCGTATTGTTCTTAAAAAAGGTGCCAATAATGATGCTTAGAAATCTTGACCAGTCCGGTGGGCTGTGTAATGGAACAAGATTTGTTGTTACTAATATTGGTGACATGATGATAGAGGCCCAGATAGTCATTGGAACACACATTGGAGACATTGTTCATATACCGAGAATTTCTTTGACACTCAAAAATACAAGGCTACCTTTTGTCCTGCGGAGACGCCAGTTTCCCATTAAGCTTTGCTATGCAATGACTATTAATAAGAGCCAAGGACAAACGCTATCACACGTGGGTGTCTACCTGAAAAATCCTATTTTCAGTCATGGGCAGCTGTATGTGGCTATTTCACGGGTCACTTCAAAGAGTGGCCTCAAAATACTCATAGAAGATCTGGAGGGTAATTGCACAGATCAGACCCTGAATATAGTCTATGATGAGATCTTTTCGGCGCTGTGTCCAGCTGCCGTTCCTGCTTAGATTTCCTTAGTTTAAACATGGAAAATAACTTTTGGCCTGACGGAGTATGGGATTTCACCTCTGTCTTTTTTGCTCTAATTATGTTAGCCTGAGACATTTCTGTGTTGTGTTTGTACTGTTTGCCTATACCATGCTTTTGCTATGCTTTTTGGGGCTCTTGGTGTCAGTGTTGGTAGGCGTTTATTTTCCCGTTCTGTTCTCGGTGGTAGTTGCACCTGTTTACTATTAGCGTTAAGAAGCCTGTGAACGTGGTAAGTATTGCTGCTCAGCTGCTGTGGTTCTGTGGTGTACACATGTGCTTGTGTTATTGGTTTCCACTGCTATAATGTGCAGATCTGCTGTGATGGCATTTGACCTGCTGCCCACAGTAGTACGGATACAGATACACAGATATGGCAATTTTCTAAGAAACCGATACGTGGATACGTTTTACTATTTTTTAATAAATATAGATAATAGCGCATATTAAAATTGTGAAAGAATGAAAGAGTGAAAGTAGTAAATTACCTTGCAATAGCAATTACCAGCCAAAGCAAAGACCGGAACTTCGGAAACATCTCCATTTTTCAATTGTCCATTCTCGAGTTCTCCAAGACTCCAAGTCTAGAATTTGCACAGAAAAACCAATCAACCAACTATCAATCAATTTATTACTAAAACTTGAGTATTCAGTAATAAGTAGTAGTTCAGTACATCACCTTCTACTACTAGTGTACTGGAGTCTGAACTCTGAAGGAGACAGGAGAGGAGAGGAGAGGACAAATGAGTACTGCTATTTAAAACTAATAAGTGGTAACAATAAAACATTGTAATTAACCACTTAAGAGTACTATTATTACAGCACAGAAGGTCTGTCCTCTCGTCAACTCTCAAATATAGTAGTCTCAAATTTAGAAAATAAATAATAGGCATTCAGGTTTGCAATTCATGCAGCAACAAGTTTCTATTCCTCATTTGTTTCATTGTCATCCACAATATCAACCTGCGGCTCATCCCGTGGCAGAAAGTGATCAACTAGTGAATATTTATAGTTTTGTTATATGTTGTGATCGGAGGTGACCTAGCACTCAATGACATAGGATTTTTACCGTTCGGGCAATGTGCCCTACGTCTAGTCGGAGTCGGTCGGTGGACTTTATCCCTGAGCCTAGGTGCTCGAAGTCTGTAGTGGGGTTACAAACGAGAAGGAGAAAGAAGGGGTGTACAAGAGGTTCGGTTGGCTCCGACCGAAAGGGTTACGGTCGGAACTTGGTGGTCCTGCGGTTGTGAGGTGCTGATGTCGATCTAGTGAGTCTAAACTTGAAGAAGTCCACCTCCTTTTCGTTGGAGGGAGCGCATCCCCTTTTATAGATAAAGGGGATGGCTCTACAGGCGAGAGGGAGAGAGTACGGATGTTTCTAAGCCTTGTTGCCCACGCTGATGAAGATTGGATCATGGTTGGCGCCCCCAACACTATCGATGTCGTTGTAGAATGTCAGATGTGCACAGGAGGTCGAGCTATCTTCTTCAGGAAGGATGGACGCCGGTACCTGCAAATACTTCTTGATGCCTAGTGGCATGTGAGGAGTCACGCTATGTTCACCCGGTATGGCAAATCCTAGAGCCCATACTGCGATCGATGTCTAGAGACATGCGGGGGCTTACCGTATGGGAGTTTTTAGCGGCCCCTACAATACTTTGTGTTAGGGTGACTGTAGGGCACTGTTTCATGCTGGGTATGGTCCCTGGTACAGTGGTTTTAACTTGTGTGCCATGCCTTGCCTTTCTCCGCACGTCTTCTGGTTCCTTCCGAATGGGGTGCCCTGGTCGGATGGCTCCAGTCGGCTCTTAGTGCGCCGATCAGAGAAGAGCGGTGAGCAAGGTTCCCACGAGCTCCAGTCGCGGGGTCGGAGTCGTGGGGTCAGAGTAGGAAGCAACGTTTTGGGCCAGGCCTTCCGATTGGAGAGACCGCTTGGAGACGGCTGGTGCCCGAAGCGAGTGCTCCAGTCGGAGATGTGGGCTGAAGAAGCTGATGAACGGGCACTTGTTCTTTTAGGTACACCTTTCGGTCGGCGACCGAACTGCCCTTCCAGCCCGTTGTGTATTAGACTCTCGGGCCGGCCCATGAACTATATGTTGTTTTCCTAGGCCAAGCCCGGACGTGGAAGCCGGTCCTCAAGGGACCCTAGGTTTATGAACCCGACAGGAGCCCCCGAGCCCTCGGGCGATTTGAGTCGAATCGTTCGGGGGATTTTTTTTGTCTTGCTGGTGGGTGCGTGCGAGCGCACCCGTAGGTGTACCCCCAAGCCCCCGGGTGGTTCGGGCAGAACCAGCTGGGTTTTTTTGTGTTGTGTCGGTGGGTGCGCGTGAGCGTACCCGTGGGTGTGCGTGTTTTTAGTTTTGAGACAGAATTTTGTTTAACCATGGCGTCGTTGTGCAGCCGAGGTGTTTTTAAGTGCGGGGATTGGATTGAGACAGAACTTACTGATCCCGGTGTCGGTGCGCGCCGGGGATTAGGCGAGGAAGTTTAGTTTGAGACAAACCCTGGCATCGATGTGCGTCGTGAATGGAGATAGCTTAGATTGGACGTGACAGAGCTTACTGATCTTTGGCGTCGATGCGCGTCGTGGGATCAGGTGAGGTGGAATCATGAGTAGACCCAGGCATCAGTGCGCGTCATGGGATCAGGCAAGGTGGAGTCGCTAGTAGACCCAGGCATCAGTGCGCGTCATGGATTGAGAGTTAGTTTTAGTTAGTGAAGCCATTACGCGAGTTCGGAGTCGCGGTCCCAAGAGCCGTAACCGAATGTCACCGATCCTGTCGATGTGAGTTCGGAGTCACGGTCCCAAGAGCCATAGTCGAATGTCGCTGATCCTGTCGACGCGAGTTTAGAGTCATGGTCCCTTGGCATTTGAGCCCTCGAGCCTTGTCGGGCCTTTCGTGGGGGTTGGTGTGAGTCGTTTTGTGCTACCCCATCTGGTTTCTCACAACCCGAGGGGCTGAGTTTGTCGCCTGTCCTGATCGCTCGGGCTCAAAGACTAGCTCGGTGAGCTCGCTAATGGGTGTGATCGAGCGAAATCCGGGTCCGTCATTTGTGACGGGGTCGGCATAGCCCTCTTGTGGCATTCCACTACTCTTTTACCTACAGCCCGGCAGATGCCTAGGTCATTCTGGAGATCGACCCGGGTGGCCTAATGGCCTTCTCTCAATAGAGATTCTATGGGCTTGGCGAGAGGTTTAGGATCGAACAAGAAGATTGAGATGACCAGGTTTGCCAGACCAGGCGAAGGGCGCACGGTGCTCATCTACGGTTTTCTCCCCTGGCTCTGTTTGGTTGCTCATGTCGAATGAGGCAAGCCACCGCTTCATGGCGCAACACGAAGCGTTCTGGTGCATTTCGCTGCACGTGCGATGCTTAGTTCCTGAGCCCCCAGGTAGTTCATGCCCTAACCGTTTGGGGGGTTTAGGCGTATAAGATGAATGCGTGTATGGATGTATGAATGATTTGGAATGAAATAGAGGAGGTTTTGGTAATGTTTACCTTGACGACTGGAGTGACGGGGCTTGGAGGGCTTTAGTCGAAAATGTCCGACCGGGACCCGTGCTTGTCGTTCGAGACAGAGTCGGCATGGCCTGCATGAGGTGTCCCTTTGCTCCTTACCTATCGCCTGGTGTCCCTCCTGGGTGATTCGATCGACTCAGGGAGGTCCGGTGGCCCTCTTCTGGCAGAGATTCCTCGCTCTCTCTTCCTTCTTCTTTCTCACCGAGAGTGCCTATATGCTGTGGCAGTTCCTAAGTGAGAGGAAGAGTGAGCGAGGGGGAGGACTTACAGATCCTTTTGCAAACCCGGAGGATGATGTCGGACTAGAGGTGACACTAGATCTGGTCTGCGAGGCCTCCTTCGGGATGGAGCCGTGTGTAGACTTTTTGGTGGATCTTTACCGGGCGAGCCTCATTGGAGGGGAGGTTACTCACGACTATGCCATTGGAGGGTTCCGTGCCTATAGCCACTCAAGTTGGCCAGTTCATAAAGTTTGATGAGATTTCTTCCAGCCATGGCGACCTTACCTCGGTAGCAGTGCCCCCACTCAGGAGCTGCCTTGACTACATAAGAAGGTCAGGAGCTCCATGTTTTTCTGCTGAGCTTCTATAGGTGCGACGCCCTTGAGGTGCCTATTGTGTTTTGCCGAAGTTTTGAAGGAATGGAACCGAGCGATTTCTGGCATTCAGGTGAAGTTGTCGAGTGGCCACAATAGTTTTTGTAATAGTAGAAAATGTAATGGTTAAGTTCGTGGGGGGGCCTTGTGTAAAATGTTCGTGTGTGTTCTAATGACTGCAATCGGTTTTTGTTTTTGTGATGGAGTTGCTCCGTTTGGGGAAGCTTGTTCCCTTTCGTTCTTTAGTTCTTCCTTAGTATAATTTTGTTTTAAATTTCTTTCTCTCTCATACCTGCTCGTTTGTTCCATGGACTGTAACTTTGTGAGCCTAGGGCATGGCCCGTGAGGCTCGGCCGATCATAGCCATAGGAAAAGGTGGGGTGCGATCAGTCAGAATGTTCTAAAGCAAAGTTACGTAAGGTAAATCAAAGGAACGAACTGCCCTTTTGTTCGGGTAGGAAGGAGTTTCTCCATATGAAAGTAAAGAGAAAGAGAGGTAATACTCAATATTTGTATATTTATGGAGCCCCCGAGTGACCCGGGTTGAAAGTGTTCAGGCGGGGGCGCTCTTATAGGAGCATGTGCTTTAACCGAAAGTGTTTAGACCAATTTTAAGGGAAAAAACGACGTAGCTGTTCAATGCTTCAAGTGTTGTTGAGAACATTGCCGTTGTTGTCCTCCAATTGGTAGGTGCCCGATCGAATTACTTCAGTTACCATATAGGGTCCTTCCGAGGGTGGAGAGAGCTTGTGTTTTTCCTTCGTCGATTGGGTCCTTTAGAGCATGAGATCACCGACTTTGAGAATCCTTCCTTTGATCTTCCTTTCGTGGTACCTGCGGAGGGTTTGTTGATAGCGAGCGGAGCGGATGACGGTTGTCTCACGGGCCTCTTCGAGCAGGTCAACTGCGTCTTGTTGAGCCACGGTGGCTTGGTCACGGTCGAAAGCTTTTACTCTTGGTGCGCCATGGTCGAGGTCAGAGGGCAACACAGCTTCCGCTCCATAGGCCAGGAAGAAAGGTGTGAATCATGTGGATCGGTTTGGGGTCATTCTTAGGCTCTAGAGGATCGCTGGGACCTCTGCAACCCACCGCCCAGTGTGTTTGTTGAGTCGGTCAAAGATGCGCAACTTGAGTCCTTGGAGGACCATGTCGTTGGCGTGTTTGACCTGACCGTTAGTTCGTGGATGTCTGACCGAAGCCTAATCGATTCTGATGCCGTATCCATTGCTGAAATCTAGGAACTTCTTCTTGGTGAAGTTAGTCTCATGGTCAATGATAATACAGTTAGGAACGCCGAATCGATAGATGATGTCGAGGAAGAATTTGATCGCCTCTTTTGAGCAGAGATTGGTGATGGGCTTGGCCTCTATCCATTTGATAAACTTGTCGACTGCTACGAGTAGGTGAGTAAAACTGCCTGAGCCTTTCTTGAGGGGTCCTACCATGTTGAGGCCCCAGACTGCGAATGGCTAGGCAATTGGGATGGTTTGGAGCTCTTGCGTCGGTAAATGGGTTTGCCGAGCGCAGAATTGGCATCCTTCATACTAGTGGACGACCTCCTCTGCATCTCGTAGCGCGGTGGGCCAGTAAAAACCTTGGTGAAAGGTTTTTTCGACCAAGGACCTTAGGGCCACATGATGCCCGCATATCCCAGAATGGACCTCGAGGAGGATCTGTTTTCCCTGGCTGGCAGGAACACACTTTTATGAGCACTCCTGACGGACTTCATTTGTAGAGTTCGTTACCGAGCACGATGAAGGTCTTGGCGCGTCAAGTGATTCATCGGGATTCAATTCTTTCAGGTGGGAGAACCTCCTCGAGGAGGTAGGTGAGTAGTGGTACTTGCTAATTGGTTTGATCGAGTGCCAATACGGCGACATCTGCGGGTGACGTCGTTATAGAGGTACTAGGATCAGAGCCCCCGAGCGTCGGATGGCCATCGGGGTGTGTCTAGGTCGGACCTTCTAGGATGTGAGCAGACGTCTCATGGACGTCGTTGATGAAGACTCCGCTTGGGGATGGATCCCGCCTGGTGGCCAGTTTTGTGAGGAAATCAGTGTTGTCGTTGTCCCTTCAAGGGACGTGATGCAGTTCGATTCCCTAGAATTTGTCCTCGAGCTTATGCACCTCTTGGCAGTATGCTGTCATGAGGGGACTTTTGTAGGAGGACTCCTTTATGACCTGATTAACGACTAGTTCTGAGTCACCATGGACGTAGAGTCACGTAGCATCGAGCTCGATGGCGATGCATAGTCCGTTGATAAGGGCCTCGTATTCCGTGGCGTTGTTTGAAGCCGAAAAGTGGAGGCGGGTGGCATAGTGGAACCTACTCTCATCTGGGGAGATCAAAACCACTCCAACCCCTGAGCCGGGTGCCATTATAGACCTGTCAAAGTATATTGTCCAGTACTCATGGGAGACGTCCTAGGCCAGTAGCTGGACCTCTGTCCATTCGGTGACAAAATTCATGAGAGCCTAAGACTTAATTGCGGTGCGGGGGGTATACCTGGTGTCATGGCCCATGAGTTAAAGGGCCCACTTAGAGATTCATCCCGTAGCGTCACGGTTGTGGATGATGTCTCTGAGTGGGTATGAAGTGACGACTGTGACTTCGTGGTTGGTGAAATAGTGTAGGAGCTTCCTGGTGGCCATTAGCATGGCGTATAGGAGTTTCTGCACCTGGGGGTACCAGACCTTGGGGTCGGTAAGTACTTCTCTGATGAAGTACACGGGTTGCTGTACCTTGAGCTGGTGTCCTGGTTCCTCCCTTTCGACGACCAAGGCGGCACTCACCACATGGTTACTTGCCGCAACGTAAAGGAGGAGGGTTCTCCCTGTTCAGGAGCGACGAGGATCGGGGTTGACGTCAGGGATGTTTTGAGGCTTTCGAGAGCCTACTAGGCTTCCTCAGCCCAGACAAAGGTGTCCATCTTTTTGAGAAGCTTATAAAGTGGTAGCCCCCGTTCGCCGAGCCGGGAGATGAAGCGACTAAGGGCGGCCAGGCAGCCGGTGAGCCTTTGTACGCCTTTTACGTTGCATATGGGGCCCATGTTGGAGATGGCCACGATCTTTTCGGGGTTGCCTTCGATGCCGTGCTCGGATACGATGTATCCAAGCAGCTTTCCCCTTAGAACCCCGAAAACACATTTTTCAGGATTTAGCTTGATGTTGAACCTTCAGAGGTTCACGTACGTTGCGGCCAAGTTTGCGATCAGGTCGCAAGCTCGAGCTGTTTTGACCACTATGTCATCAACATAGACGGTGATTGTTGGTTTCAACCGTTCAGCCTAATCAGGCTGATTAGGTGGGTCAATTTGGTCGGTGAAGCATTGCTGCATGCACCTTTGGTAGGTGGTGCCAGCATTCTTCAGACCAAAAGGCATGGTCACATAGCAGTACAAACCATACAGGGTGATAAATGAGGTCACGAGCTGATCGGAATCTTTCATCGCGATCTGGTGATAGCCTAAGTAGGCATCCAGAAAGGAGAGGATCTCGCAACCCGAGGTGGAGTCAATTATCTGGTCTATGCATGGTAAAGCAAAGTGGTCCTTCGGACACGCTTTATTAATTCCGGTGTAATCGATGCACATTCTCCACTTCCTGGTGTTCTTTTTGACAAGGACGGGATTGGCGAGCCAGTCGGAGTGGAAAACCTCCCTGATGAATCTGGCTACCAGGAGCTTAGCAATCTCTTCGCCTATGGCTCTGCGCCTCTCATTGTCGAAACGATGCAGGCATTGCTTGGCAGGCCTTGAGCCCAGGATAAGGCGTAGCGCGTGCTCGGTGACTTCCTGTGGTATCCTCGGTATGTCAGAAGGCTGCCATGCGAAGACATCGTGATTATCACGTAGGAAGTCGACGAGCTTGCATTCCTATTGGGCTGGGAGCTAGGTCCTGATTCACACCATCTTGGCTGGGTCGATGGGGTTGACACCCACCGCCTTGGTTTCCTCGAGCGGGTGGAAGGCCATTGAGGAGGTTGGTTTGTTGCAGTCTGGGACTGCTGGGGTTGATGACTCCCTGAGCTATAGGAGCTCAGATGAGTTGACGACCGCGGTGGCAAGCTCGTAGTGCTCGCGGTCGCACTCGAAGGCGTGTGAGAAGGCGCTACTCACTGTGATGACGCCGTTTGATCTTGACATCTTCAGCTTGAGGAAGGTGTAGTTAGGGATCGCCATGAATCTTGCGTAGCATGGCCGCCCCAAGATGGCGTGGTAGGACCCCAAAAAGTCTACCACTTCGAAGGCGAGGACCTTCGAGCGGAAGTTGGCCCAGCTACCGAACGTGATGGGTAGATCGATCTGTCCGAGTGGGTATGCCTGCGCTCCTAGGATTACCCCATGGAAGGGGGAGCCCGCCAGGCGGAGCTCCGATCAGGGGATGTGCATGGCATCGAGGGTGTCGTCGTATAGGATGTTGAGGCCGCTGCCCCCGTCCATTAGCACCTTAGTGAGGTGCTTCTTGTGGACGATGGGGTCAATGACGAGCGGGTAGCATCCCGGTCTCACAATGTAGGAGGGATGGTCCCTCTGATCAAAGGTGATCGGGGATTCCAACCAGCTAAGAAAGGAGGGGACAGCCGTTTCGGCGACGCATGCCTCCCTATAGCATACCTTATGCTGGCGTTTGAACCAGATGGCGTTGGACCCACCGAAGATCATGATGCACTCATCAGGTTTAGGGAAACCGTCCTCATCCTTGCCTACCGTGCCACCCCTCTTTGCTATCGGCTCCTTGCCATCTCCCTCCTTTGGCACCTCGGCCTATCAAAGGAAACATTTGAGGAGCTCGCACTCCTTGTAGAGGTGTTTGATGGGGTAGGTGTGATTGGGGCACAGACCATCCGTGAGTTTGTTGAAGTGGTTAGGTAGCCCCTGTTGGGGCTACCTAGGTGTGCGATCAGCTGTGGCGACCAACGTGGTGCTGTCCAACCAGCATCGATCCTTTCTGTTCTTCTTGCCCCTCTGAGTGGAGGGGCCTTTGTCTGGATCTGTGCGCTTGGGCTTGCCTTTATCCTGGCCTCTGCTAAAGACCACTCCGACCGCCTCCTCGCTAGAGGTGTGGTTGGTGGCAATGTCGAGCAGATCATGGGTGGTGCGGGGTTTTAGGCAGCCAAGCTTATGGATCAGGGACTCGTAGTTTGTCCCAGAGAGGAAGGCACTGATGACGTCTGCGTTAACAACATCAGGGAGGGAGTTACATCATTGGGAAAATCTACGGATGTAATTCTGTAGGGATTCACTAGGCTCCTGCTAGTAGCTCTTGAGGTCCTAGGAGTTTCCCGGGCGGACGTACGTCCCCTAGAAATTCCCGACGAAGACCCTCTTGAGGTCTACCCAGTCGTGAATGCTGTCATGTGGAAGGAATTCAAGCCATGCCCGAACATGTTCTCCCATGCAAATGAGAAGATATTGGATGATGAAATAGTCATCATCCACTTCTCCAGCTCGACAGGCGAGCCGAAAGTCTTCAGCCAAATGCCTGGGTTTGTCTCCTCGGTGTATTTGGGGTGATGTTGGTGGGAGGCCAGAAACACTATGGGAACGGTGTTCTTTGAATGCACCGGCTGACGGCCCATGGCCCTAGGCCCTTAGGGCTAGGGCTTCGGTCATCTGGCCAGCGACCGTGTCTAGGGCGCGTTTCATCGCTTACCTCAATGGTTCGGTCGCGATCCGGGTCGCCTACTACCGTATGGTGAACGTCGTTGCCGTGTTGGGCCTGACGCCAGTCACTGATGATGCTATGAGCGTCCTAGTGCGGTTGGTGTGGAGCAAGCGCCTGGTCGAACCATGGCGCGGCTACCGCACCCTGAGCCGAGCCTGACATCTATGGCAGCGAGCGAACAGATCGATCCAGCCGCCGCGTGCCCGTCCCCTCGATGGGGAGAGAGGGCGGGGGTCGGAGTCATGATGTGGAGCTTTCCGCCTATTGGACAATGGCGGCCTCTACTAGAACCCAGAGGTTCCGGTAGACTGCCCGCTCCTGAGGGTCGACGGGCTCGGGAACACCACGGAGAAGCATTGTTGCGGCAGCAATATTCTAGCTAGCCCAGGCGAATTGTGCGACATCATTCCCCTCATTCATGATGTCATGCTGGACCTAACAAGTGCGACCCCGGGCGCCACCTGCCGGGCCATGCGCATGGGGCGCAACGTGCCGCGCCGACCGTGCTGGCGCAGGCGACGGCTGGCTCTGCCGCCATTGTCATAATTCCTCGGCGTGCGCTTGCATAGACGCGAGGGCCTCCGCACGTGGGTCTGGAGGGGTGTGAGTTTGCGCAGACTCTGCAACCATCGGCGGTTGTCCCAGAGCATCCATCATAGCACACTCCCAGGACGGACAGTGGTGGGGTGCCACGTCACCGATGCTGGAACCATCGCTCTCACCATCACCATCTAGGAGTTCGTGGGAAGTGGAAGGAATGCAGTCTACCATTCCCATGAACTCGGACATGAGGGGGGATGACGCCAGCATCCTTCAGAGTCCCAAGCATATGCGTCCGCAGAGGACGCGAGGCCGTAGGGGAACTGATCGTACGGCGTTTGTAGCGTGGGCGGTACATTCCCTCTAGGTGATTGGTGAGAGATAGTAAATAAAGAGCGAGTAGTAGTACGCATATTACTTATAGGGTTTGAGCAGAGAATTTGCTCAGAATGAAGTGTAGATGCCGCGCCGTTGAAGTCGCGCGTCCCAGAGTCGATGGAGGACGTCCCTCCGACGGGTGCTGGGTCATGAGCCTTCTCGCGGAGGTGGAGTATGCCGAGCCAGTCGGCGACAAAGTCTAGGCTCCCAAAGCGGAAGGCCTAGGATGGCTCGAAGACGGGTGGAACCTGCATCCCGGTGGGCAAGAGTGCGGGAAACTTTAGCAAGCCGAAGCAAATCGTATCGCCCGAGCCCGTTACGGCGAGGTTAGCAGAAAGGTGGGCCATCCGATGACCAAAAAGTGTTGAACGTACAACGTCTTCCCCACGGACGGCGCCAATTGTCGGTGCAGAAAGTGACCAACTAGTGAATATTTGTAGTTTTGATGTACGTTGTGATCGGAGGTGACCTAGCACTCAATGACACAGGATTTATACTGGTTCGAGCAACGTGCCCTACGTCCAGTCAGGGTCGGTCGGTGACTTTATTCCTGATCCTAGGTGCTCAAAGTCTGTAGTGGGGTTACAAACGAGAAGAAGAAAGGAGGGGGTGTACAAGAGGTTCGGTTGGCTCTGGTCAGAAGGGTTGCGGTCGGAACTTGGTGGTCCTACGGTTGTGAGGTGT
The DNA here is from genome assembly GCF_019320115.1 of Miscanthus floridulus. NCBI lineage: Eukaryota > Viridiplantae > Streptophyta > Magnoliopsida > Poales > Poaceae > Miscanthus > Miscanthus floridulus. Next base: position 164,144,382 of record NC_089581.1, read on the forward strand.
TGATGTCGATCTAGTGAGGCTGAACTTGAAGAAGTTGACCTCCTTTTGGTTGGAGGGAGTGCATCCCCTTTTATAGATAAAGGGGATGGCTTTACAGGCGAGAGGGAGAGAGTATGGATGTTTCTAAGCCTTGTTGCCCACATTGATGAAGATTGGATCATTGTTGGCGCCCCCCAACACTGTCGATGTCGCTGTAGAATGTCAGATGTGCACAGGAGGTTAGGCTATCTTCTTCAGGAAGGATGGACACCGGTACCTACAAATACTTCTTGATGCCTAGTGGCATGTGAGGAGCCATGCTATGTTCACCTGGTATGGCAAATCCTAGAGCCCATACTGTGATCGATGTCCAGAGACACGTGGGGGCTTACCGTATGGGAGTTTTTAGCGGCCCCTATAATACTTTATGTCAGGGTGGCTGTAGAGCACTATTTCATACAGGGTATGGTCCCTGGTACAGTGGTTTTGACTCGTGAGCCATGCCTTGCCTTTCTCTGCACGTCTTCTGGTTCCTTCCGAACGGGGTGCCCCCGGTCGGATGGCTTCAGTCGGCTCTCAGTGCGTCGGTCGAAGAAGAGCGGTGAGCAGGGTTCCCATGAGCCCCGGTCATGGGGTCGGAGTCACGGGGTCGGAGTAGAAAGTAGTGTTTTGGGCCAGGCCTTCCGATTGGAGAGACCGCTTGGAGATGGTTGGTGCCTGAAGCGAGTGCTCCGGTCAGAGATGTGGGCCGAAGAAGCTGACGAACAGGCACTTATTCTTTTGGGTAGACCTTTCGGTTGGTGTAACACCCCAGTGTTATGCCTGCATTTAGGCACTGCAAATCATATATATCATGCATCATCAAGCATCCTAAACATATATGCCTAATCATGTAAATAACAATTGAAACACTGCTTCGAAACATTTGAAACATGTTGTGAAACCTGAATGTTGCATACCTTTGTTAGAATTGTTTTGCCCTAAATTTTGCTTGCTAGGTTAGTAAAACATATTTGGCTACTATTGTAAATCATCTAGGGTTATTTAGTTCAATTTTTGGAGCAAGGTTTGTATTCAAATTAATTCAAAATTTTGCTTCCAAAGTAATTTCCCAAAAATTAGGGTTTTGAGTTAAACATGAACTTTGGTTTTACAATTCAAAATCTAGAAAGAATTTGGCTTTGGTCATAAAAACAAAGTTGTAGAGAATTAAATTGTAATCAACTTTCATTTTTAGTACATTTTCAAAAGATGTCATTTTCTTGCTCAAAATAATATTTGAAAGTTGGCATTTAAAAATTCCTTGAAAATACAAATGAAAAAGGGTTTTTCTCATTCGTGGGCCGCCGCCTCGCTTCTGGCCCACAGCCGAAGCCGGCCCAGCCAGCCTCGCACCGCGCTGCGTGCCTCGCCTTAGCCCAGCCCAGCCTAGTGCCGCGCCTGGCCTGCCTCCGTGCTCACCTGCCCGCTGCCGCGCTACGCCACGCCCGACCGCGGCAGATCTTGCCCGCCGCATGGCGGCCATGCGCCGTCGATGTCGCCGTGCGTCGCAGCCGGCCTGCGCCTGCGCCCACGCGCCCGCCTACTCCTGCCGAAGCCGGTGCGCTCGCTTGCTCACTCTCGTGCTGCCTCTCCTCTCCGCAAGCACCGCGCGCCCTCACCCTTCCCCTCGCCGCGCCACCACACCCGCCGACAAAATCCGCCGCGGCTCCCCCACCTTGGCCAGCGTTCGTGTGCCCGCAGCTCTGCCTCGCTCTCTGTCAAGTCGTGCTCGCGCCTGTGCCGCCTACTAAGCCCAGGTAGCGCCGCCTCGAGCCTCGCCACCGTCGGCCATGGCGCCACCATGCTCAGTTGCCATGGAAGGCACCTTCCTGCTCTTCTCCACCCCGCCTAGCTACCCTCCCGCCTTTGCCAGCTTCTCACGCATCATGTGCTCCCGCTAGCTCGCCCTGTCTCGGCCAGAAATGGCCACCGGCCTCATGACCGAGCCGCACCGCCGCGACGTCGCAGCGCCGGTGTGGCCTTAGCCTCAGCCGAAGCTGGGCCAATGTGGCCATGGGCCGACGCCCCACCAGGCCGTCTTCCCTTTCCCCTCCGCTCGGGCCGCGCAGGCCAAAAGTGGCCGTGGGCCAGCCGATTCCAGCGGGCTGGCCCAGTAGGAGTAGGATAAATTGTTTTCAATTTATTCTTTATTATTTAAAAATAGAAATGGTTTGAAAAATGTTTGGATACTCAAAGTTGCTCCAAATCTGTTGAAATAAATTTGTCTAGGTTCCTTATCATCAGATCTACTTGGGAAAATTATTGCATGTCATTTTTGAGATACTTTGCTGTAGAATTTTTTTAATCATGTATATTGCTGATAACTTGAAAAATATGTAGAAAAATCTATAGGCTTCAGAAAAATATGAATTCTAAGTTTGTTAATCTTCTTATGTAATGTACTTTCTAGAAAAAATATGTTTCATGCATGTGCTGTGGGAAAATTTTGAGGTGTAGTTCATGTACCTTTAATGGATGAATTTTTGTTATTTTAGTTAGAGAGCAAACTTTGTATAAAACATGCATGTGATAATTTTTGTACAGTCATTGTATGCTATGAAGAACCTAGGAAAAATACTAACTCTATTGTTGGACACTTTTCACAGTTCAAAGTATTTTTATGTTCATAATCCTGCCATAGCTTGTTATTTTTGTGTAGGCTAATCCACTCATTCAAATACCATGAAAATCTGATAGTAGACTACTTAGGATAGTACTACACTGTAGTAATTTTCTAAGATTTTTCTAAGCAAGAAAAATAGAGGTTGCTATTCAAACCTATGATTAATTAGGGTTTAATCAAGTGTCGCTTTTTTGTGGAATTAAGAAATTAGTAAAGCTTTAGGGTATCTTTGAAGCATTTAATAAGATGTGTTGACTTAACATATTAGTAGTAGAAGAGAATGCAGTAGATGACATGTGCTTGTAGTATATTTTCTTGGATGATGTTGACTACCTTGCATTTAAACATATCCATTGTATTCATCTCATCCGATGCACCGATTGCATAAGCACTTACGCACATTGCATCATACAGGATCATAAACCGAGAACCCAGTCGTCATACCCGAGGAGTCCGAGGAGCAGCTCGAGGTGCAGCCGCAGGAAGTGCCCGAAGCCGACGAGGAGGACGTTGAGGAACTTCCGGAGTGCCCCGATCACCGTCCGAGCTCCTTCGAGAGAGGCAAGCCCCGGAGCATTTTCTCCCGGTTTGCAATTATTTAATTAAATGCTTTACTTTAATTGATGCATTACGTTCAGGAGTTATTTGCAACCGTTGCTGCATTATACCTTGTCTACCTTTGTTATACTATATCCTTGTTACCCGGGTATCCACAGTCGAGTCAATGCTTAGCTAGCTTAGACCGGTAGAAGTCGGGTGATTTCCTGTCACCTACGAGCTATAGGTGGTTACCTGGATCTACTTGGATGACTATGAAGTCATGGTATAACTAAGTGTTAAATGAAGTTGAGATCGGACGGAGACTTGTAGAGTTTTGGACTGTAGTGTTTCCATCTGTGTCGATTAAGGACCGACCGTTGTTGGGCCTCGAGTCATGTTGAACGCATGCCTTACATTTAGCTGGCCGGATAAAGTACCTTCCAACCGTGAAGCTGGGAGATTATTCGGGCCGAGTAGATTGCCCGCAACGCACTGTGCCGGAGCAGGTGTGGTAGGACACGGGGGCGAGATGATAAGACCAAAGTGCAGTCGGTCGGCCCCCGGGTACATGTGGTTCCTGGCAAACTCGAGATTCCTAGATAGTTGACTCGGTGATCAATATCTCACTTAGCGGGTGAGTGAGGTTTGTGTAAGGAATAATCACCAGCTAGTTAGGAATCGATTCGAATCGCCATCGCTCCTGGATAGTGAGCACTTGACTTGAGTTACTTCATCGTAGTAAATGTTTATGGAACACTTGGATAGTTATAGTGAATATGACAGTATGGAAGTTGTTTAATGATCATTGATTATCATTATCTGCTTAATCACATGTTTGCTCTAGTATAGGTGCAAATCTAGTCAACAGGTTAATAATAATTAAATTGACAATAATGCTTTTAGGAAGGTTCTTGAAAGGCTAAAAAATGCTTCTTTTGCAAATGAGTCAGCTACCCTACTATAAAGCCCTTCATAATCTTGGTGTCACTTATTTTTGGTTATGTCGGGTAGTCTAGCTGAGTACCTTCTCGTACTCAGGGTTTTATTCCCACTTGTTGTAGATGGGCAGATGTATTATGGCTACTGTATCAACTGCCTTTATCCTGCGATGGGTGATGCTTAGGACCATGGGCATGGTCATTCCTTACATCTCATCTGATGCTTTTGTTGGAGATGATCATTCGCTGGCACTGTATTTAAACTCCGTGTGAGTGTGTTTGTGGTTTGAACAAAGGACTTCCACTACTTTTATTCGAACTTATTTTGTAATAACTATGTTGAAACTCTAATGTATCTGAGATTGCAAACTTTTATGTAATATGTGATGGTGACCGCTAAACTTATTACGATCTTGGCTGGAATGGAAGTTAGTTTGAAATCCTTCGTGATTTCACGGACTACCGGGTTATATGGGCTTAAGTTTGCTAAATCGTCTACTCTGGCGGATGATTTTCTTACTTAATTTCGTATAATTGGTCGGTTCTATTACAGCTGGCATCAGAGCATGGTTTAGTGTGTTACTGTTCACAAGTGTATTTAAAACAAAAAGGCATTTGAAAAACGTGATTTTCAAACTATAAAGGGTGCCAGTGATCATATCCTTTATGCCTAGTTAAGGACTCTAGGTGGGTTATTAAGTACTGACTTTGGGGTTTCTTGCATCATATTTCTTTTTTGTCACTCATACGGCGTGCTATTGTATGAGTGCCACTTGTTTGAGTGATAATGAATGGATCATTTGCCTCTACGCCTCGTAAGTGTGAGTTGTGAGAGCATGATCGA
>NC_089581.1:164509547-164646509 GCF_019320115.1 Miscanthus floridulus
ACTCACTCCTTCCCAGGGTTCAGTTCACATGCACGATGTGGTCGTGGTCGGAGCTCGGCGGAGCTGCTCAGGATGTGGTCGACGCGGTCATGGTCGGAGCTTGGTGGAGCTGCTCGAAACATGGTCGACGTGGTTGTGGTCGAAGCTCGGTGGAGCTGCTCAAAACATGGTTGACGTGGTTGTGGCCGGAGCTCGGCGGAGCTGCTCAGAACATGGTCAACATGGTCGGCGAGGGGGAAATCCCCTTTCCTTCCCCGACGGGGCTCCCGCCGGCGGTGAGGTCACTGGCGAGCCCCTCGGGCGGTACTGGTGCGCGATTAAGGTAGGCAAAAGCGTCGCCAAGCCTCGGCGAGTGCAGCGGTGGGGTCAAGCTGGTGGCTGGGGCTTCCTAGGGTCCCAGCCATGGTGAACGGTGGCATGGGTTTGTCGGCATGCATGGACAGGGCTATAGTGGTAGCGAGAGCCCAGTTGGAGGAGCGTGTGAGCTCCATGGTGCTTCTATGGCCCTGGTGGGCTTGTTGAAGGAGCTCCTAGTGCTCCCAGTGGCTCTGGCCATGGTGATGGGGGCAAAGCGGAGGCAGTGGTGCTCCGACGAGGGGTGGTGTGGCAATGCAAGGCTCTGGTGGGCTTCTTCCTTGGCTAAGGTGAGTGTGGTGTGACTCTCGTCATGGCAGAGTTAGTCGAGGTGTCAATGTCACCTTTATCGCAACATAGAAGATGCGGTGGTCTCGCCATGGTTGTGCTTTCAGCCATGGTGAGCGTGCCCATGCATGTGCGCTCCTGCTTCGATGTACAACGTCATGGCTGGGGTCCTCCTTTTGGCTGATGGCAGCGTGCTTGGCGCATCCTGGGTCTCGGCAAGCGTGGCCATGGCGGTCTCCCTAGCTAACCAGTTGGGCTAGGCCAGAGCTTGAAGCTTCAGCAAGGTTTCGATCATGGCGGTGCACGTTCCATTTGGCTAGGGAGGTGGTCTCAGCAAGATGGCTCATCGTAGGGTTTGTGGCGGTAGGATGGTGGTGCGGTGGCGAGGCAAGGCCATGATGAGGCGATGTAGTGCCATGCCGGGCAGCTACGTCGCTATAGCCGATCGGGGCAGTGCTCCTGGCCCCAGCAAGGTCCTCCCCACAGCGGCTTCCTTCTCCTCCTTGCTTCTCCCTCCTCCCTCTCTCTCGGCTTGACGCTGTGTGGTGCTGTGCCACCAGCGGTGGCAGTGAATGGGCTGAGGGTTAGGGCTCACGGACATTGGCTTTTATAGCCGAGCTCCAAGGGCTCCAATGGCGAATGGCGATCGGGCGGTGGTGATACGTGCGGCGCATCCGACGGCTCGCGTGCGGTAACGTAAGCACGGCGCAAGGGGGAACAAGGTCATGCGATTTGCGTGACCCTAGGCCCACGCCTACCATGCTGGTCACCCCCGGTCGCGTGGTGGAGAATGCATGGGCGAGGGGAAGAAGATGCTACAGTGCTAACAAGCGGGGTCAGGTCGTTAGGCGCTTGGCGCGATGTGGCTGTGTGCGGCGCATGATGGCTGACAAGCGGGCCTAGCTTGTCAGCGGCTACGCATGTGAAAGGGCAGGCTTGGCTGGGCTAGGCTAGCTAGGCCAGTCGAGGCAGGCTGGGCTGAGCTGCTGCCTCCCTCTTCTTTCCTTTCTCTTTTTCTTATTCTTTTTCTATTTTGTTTTCCTTTCTCTTTTATTTGTTGCCAAATTGGTTAGGGTTTATTATAAATATTAAGTAAGTTAGTTGAACATCATATAAGGCAAAAGAATCCAAATCACAAGTGGGTCTAAGGATGCATGCATGATTTATTTATTTAGGAATTTAATTACACATGTGGCATAAAACCAAACTATGCTTATGATTTTAACCTAGTTGGGTCACATCCAATCCAAAACTAGGGTTGGGCTTCTACATGTGTCACTCAACATCACATAGGGCTAACACAAAAATTTTATAGTTGCGATTTTTGGTGTGTGGATTTTTGGGTTGTTACAGTCCTACTCCCTTAACAGAATCTTGTTCCCGAGATTAAAGCGTAACGTACTCTTCGAAGAGATAAGGATATTGTAGCCAAAGGTCAAACTCTTTCTCCCATGTTGCTTCTCTCTCAGTGTGATTGCTCCATTAGACCTTACACATAGGAATAGTTTTGCTTCGGGTCTCTTTGATATCTCTGCCTAGAGTTCGGATAGGATGTTCTTTATACTCGAGAGTATCTTGAATGTTAAGTGTATCAGTTGGAACTACTTCTTCGGGCACTCTCAAACACTTGTGTAGCTATGAGACATGGAATACGGGATGTACACCCACCAATTCCTCAGGTAACTCAAGTTTGTAAGCGAGTTTTCCAATCCTCTTGCAAATCTTGTAGGGGCCAACAAATCTAGGGACAAGCTTTCCTTTCACATGGAATCTGACAGTTCCACATAGCGGGGATACCTTAAGATAGACGAAGTCTCCCACATTGAACTCAAGTTCTCTTCTTCTTTTGTCAGCATAGCTCTTGTATAGACTTTGGGCAATTCTCAAATTCTCCTTTACTTGAGCAACTCCTTCTTCGGCATCTTGAATCTTAGCAGAGTCAAAGAATGATCTTTCCCCCAGTTGAGACCACATCAAAAGGTGTCTTACAAGGTATGCCATACAGAGCTTCAAACGGCGACATCTTGATACTGGCTTGGTAGCTATTATTGTAAGAGAACTCTGCATAGGGTAGGCATTTCTCCCAATCAGAGCCATAATTCAGTACACTAGCGTGAAGCATGTCTTCTAAGATCTGATTCACTCGTTTAGTCTGTCCATCTGTCTATGGGTGATAAGCGGTACTGAAATCAAGTTTGGTTCCAATAGACTTGTGCAGGGCTTCCCAAAATCAAGACATAAACTGAGGACCATGATCAGATACAATACTAGAGGGAGCTCCATGCAGTCTGAGGATATGCTCAACATATAGATCTGCTAACTTTTTGGCATTGGTCTTAGTCTTAACTGGTACAAAGTGAGCAACCTTGGTCAAACGATCTACAATCACCCAAATAGAATCATTGCCTTTCTATGAACGGGGCAATCCAACTATGAAATCCATAGATATGCTCTCCCATTTCCACTCAGGAACGTCAAGAGGCTTTAGCAATCTTGTAGGCCTTTGATGTTCAGCCTTGACTCTATTATAGGTGTCACATTGTGCCACATGTCCCGCAATGTCTATCTTCATGCCTTTCCACCAAAAGTGTTTCTTCAAGTCTTGATACATCTTTGAACCTCCAAGGTGAATACAATACTTAGAATCATGAGCTTCTAACAAAATTTCCTCTCGTAGTGCTAGATTAGAAGGTACATAGATTCTGTTCTTGAACTAGATGGTTCCTTGTTCATCTTCATGGTGGTTGGTCTTGTAGCCTAGTTTCATCAGACCATGGAGATATTCGACCTCTTCACAACTTTTCTGAGCTTGATGGATGCGATCTATGAGATCATACTATATGCGGAGCTCATTCAACAAGCCATGCGGTAGCATCTTAAGCTAGAAATCATCAATCTCTTCCTTGAGTTTAGGTGGTACGGATTCAGTGATCAAAGTGTGATAGTAACTCTTACGACTAAGAGCATCTATGACTACATTAGCTTTTCCCGAATGATAGTGAATTTCCAGGTCATAGTCTTTGATCAATTCTAGCCATCGGTGTTGCCTCATATTCAGATCTTCCTGAGTGAAAAAGTACTTCAAGCTCTTGTGATCGGTATAGATATCACACTTGTTGCCTATCAAGTAGTGCCTCCAGATCTTCAATGCATGCACAACTGCTGCTAACTCTAGATCATGAGTAGGGTAACGGTTCTCATGTTCTTTCAACTATCAAGAAGCATAAGCTATCACTTCTCCACCTTGCATCAATACATAGCCAAGTCCTTGACGAGATGCATCACAATAGACCACGAAATCTTTGCTGATATCAGGCAGCACAGGAGTTGTGGTAAGCTTCAATTTCAACTCTTGAAAGCTTTGCTCACACTCGAGCATCCATTCAAACTCCTTAGTCTTCTTCAGAAGGTTGGTCATCAGACGAGCTATCTTGGAGAAGTTCTCAATGAATCGGCGATAATATCCAGCCAATCCCAACAAACTTCTGACTTCTGTCACATTATGGGGTTGATCCCACTCTTTCACAACTTCAATCTTGGCTGGGTCAACTGCGACACCTTCAGCTGATAGTATATGGCCTAGGAAGGCAACTTTCTATAACCAAAACTTGCATTTGCTGAACTTTGCATAGAGTTGATATTGGGCTAATTTCTCAAGCACAGTTCTCAGATGATGTTCATGTTCTTTGGTGGTGGGTGAATAAATAAGGATGTCATCAATGAATACTACCATGAACTTATCCAATTCATCCATGAAAACCTTATTCATCATGTTCATGAAGTATGCGGGAGCATTCGTGAGTCCAAAGGACACCACAGTGAACTCAAACTGCCCATACCTAGTCCCGAAAGCTGTCTTCGAGATGTCACTCTCTCGAATCTTCATCTGATGATAGCCAGATCTGAGATCAATCTTAGAGAAATACTTGGCACCTCTAAGCTAATCAAGCAAATCATCGATCCTTGGCAGGGGGTACTTGTTCTTGATGGTGACTGCATTCAAGTTCCGGTAATCAATGCACATTCTCATCGAGCCATCCTTCTTCTTAACAAATAGAATAGGGTATCCTTAGGGTGAAGCACTAGGTCTGATATACCCCTTTGAGATGAGCTCATCAAGCTATTTCTTGAGCTCGGCTAGTTCGTCAACTGACATGCGATAGGGTCTCTTGGCAATAGGTCATGTTCTCGGCAAAAGATCAATGATGAACTCTACATCATGGTCTGGTGGCATACCTGGTAATTCTTTAGGAAATACATCGGGATAGTCTCTGATCATAGGTACATCATGAACTATCTTCTCCTCTTTTTGTGATTCTGAACTGGCTTTAAGGGCACATAGGATAGATGTGGACTTTCCGGACTGAGGTTCACATCTAATAACTTGGCCTGATGGGTGGGTCACTTGAACGTATCTAGGTGAACATGATATGATACTTTGGTGAATGGTTAGCCAATCCACACCTAAGATGACATCTAGGCTTATGGAAGGTAACAGGGTTGGGTCGGCTTTAAAGATAAGACCCTCCATGGTAAGACTCACTCCCTTACAGATGTGGGTGCACTTTAGGTCTCCTAAAGGTGAGCTGGTGATGATAGGCTTTCCACATAGGGTTATAGGCAGGTCATGCTCTCATGCAAACTTGGATGATATGTAAGAATAAGTTGCTCCAGAGTCAAATAGAACTAATGCAGTATTGCCATTAACTAAAAACATACCATACACAACGTCAGGGGTAGCCTGTGCTTCCTCGACATCTAGATGGTTGAGACGTCCACGAGTAGCAGACCCCTTGAACTAAGACTTTTGAGCAGCTGAGTTCTGAGGGCACTCAGCAGCTTTGTGACCCGATTGGCCACAAGCAAAGCAGGTGAAAGGCGCACCGCCTGTAGGGGTTGGTGCGGGTGCCTTCTAGTTTCTAGTGCTTGGTGCAGAGCAGTTCTGTGATGGGCGTTCATTCGCTGAGCGGGGATGGTTGGAATGGACCTGAGTGTTGTGGTCCTGAGCATAACGGTCTCGGGTGTAATGATCCTGAGCAGGGCGGGAGTATTTGGCGGTGTAGCCTCCACCACCCCTACTCGATCCCAGGTTGTCATCCCTATTGTGGTGAGAGCGTTCCCTGGATGGTGCATCTCTGCGGAACCTCTTGCGATCATGGCCACGGAAGGACTCCTTAGACTTACGCTTCCTCTTCCTATACTCCTCTCTAGCTTCAGCATGGTCCTTCTCGATCTGGATGTAGCAATCCACCAGAGCATGCAGCGTGCTACTCTTAATACCGTCAAACTTCAGCTTGATGTGTGGGTTAAGTCCCTTGCGGTAATAGTACAACTTCTCCTTCTTAGAGTTCACAACATAGGAAGGTGCATAGCGTAGAAGGTTGGTGAAACGAGTAGTGTACTCAGTCACCCTATCCTTTCCTATCTTGATGTTGCGGAACTCCTTGGCTTTGGCCTCCATGATACCCTTGGGAATGTGATACTCAGTGAATGCTTCGGCGAACTCATCCCATGAGATGTTGGCAGGGTCCTCATGGGAATCACTAAAACTATCCCACCAGGCACGTGCTGCACCTGTAAGCTAGCGTGTGGCAGCTCCAACACACTCATTGTCGGTAAAGGTGGTGAGGTCGAGCTTCTTTTCCACCTCCTTGAGCCAGACATCGGCTACAAGTGGGTCAGGGTCGGTGCCATCATAGGTAGGTGGCCTCAGCTTCAGAAATCCTTCTAGCTTCCTTTGGAAGTCATTCTGCTGACCTCCCTGGCAATGGTTTGCTCCGTCAACAAGAGCTGCAAGAAGCTAGGTTTGTTGTGACATCACTTCTGCCAGGGTCGGTGGTGGTGGCGGGGTATTCTCTAGGTTGAAGGGTATCCCTCCACATCCACGGCCATGGCCACGGTTGTTGCCACCACGCCCCCCATTTGATTCGACTAGTTCGGGGGTGGGCGCACGTCCACGGTTTATTAGGCGAGCAGATTGGCGGTTCAGCATCTGCAACACGGATTATAGGAATTTTTGTGTTGTGCCATAAGTGCTTATAATTCAGTTATGATTACATGATTTTGATGATTTAAAGAAAAATATTTATACTATCCAACACTCATTACAAAGAAGCAATAAGATCCATAAGATGCAATAAGATCCAAAACATTCATTACATGGGTTTTATTACATAGCTTCATCTCCAGTAGCTACACTTGGAGACTTATGAGAATCGTACTACGCATAGTGTCTCATATTACATCTCATAAGGGGTACATCATGGGGTACAACTTATGGAAGCCACTGACATGACTCATGACCACGCAGGGTCATCTACTCTATCTCGTACACCGTAGCTGGGATACGACTGTTCTTGATCTCGATCTTCTCGTCAGACTTGTGAAGTTGGGACACATACTTCAAGGCCTCGGTGAGCTCCTCAGTAGGCTTGGCTCTAGGTAGGGTAGGGTAGGCGTCTAGGTTGAGGCAAGTCGAGACTAACTCAAACTCCTCTATCCTAGGCTTCGTCTTGCTACGAATCTCCTTGGGTAGCTGATCCCACATACCCTTCATCTCCCTGAGGCGCTTCTTGTCAGACTTTCTGCCAAGCCTGCCAAGTCCTCTCACACTTGTCCTATAGGTATTCGTTCAACCTGAGTGCCTCGATTAGGTGACCCTAGTTGTGGACGGCCTTCTTCCTGAACTCCTCTAGCTCCTGAGTCATGTTCTTGTTCTTAGATTGGATTTTTAGCATATCAATCCCCTTGGACCTCTCTCTGTCTCCTCTATGGTTGAACTCAGCCTTCTTGTCGTCCAACTCTCTCTGCAACTCCAAGACCTTGCTGTCGAGGTAGCAGTTCTTGTTGCCTAGGTCAGTGGCTTTGTCCTGTAAGTTAGCGACCTTGGCTCTATGGACTTAGTCATGATGGTTGAGCTCATCCTATAGCTTGGCAACTGTCTCAAGCAGACTAGCTCGCTCCTGTGCTCCCTGTGAGTCTCGCTCCTAGTACTCCCATAGAAGGGCCTAGTCCTGACATCTCTACTCAAGCTGGGTCACGTACCTGTCCTGCTCTAGTAGGTGGATAGCTAAGATGTGAAGGCATCTATCCTCCTCAGCAAGGATAACTCTGCGAAACTCTACTCACTAGGGGTAAGGCTGAGGTCAAGGGCCTGGGGAAGTAGACGAAACTCTGTCATCTTCAGGTGCTCGTAGTGGTCCCTCATCACTCTATGAAGTGCCTTGTGTGAGATAGCTTGCAGTCCCTCCTCAACTGTGTCCTCTATGGTCAACTTGATAAAAGCTGGGACTGAAGGTAAGGTAGTGCTAGCTAGGAACTCGACTGAGGTGATAATCGGTCCTTCAATTCCTCCTTCCTGAGCTGACTTCCCAGTGTAGGTGACCTTGACAAGCTTGTTAGGGACTCCTAATGTGACAAGAACTCGGTAGAGGGTTTGTGCAAAACCCCCGAGCTCACGTAGGTCAAAGGTAAGCTTGGCATGGTCTAGAGATAATAGTCCTATAGGCGGCCAGTCGACGTTCGTTGCCATTCGACACAACCCTTACCCTCCACGCACCCAAGTCACACACGCAGCACTCTCCCCATAGTCCAAATAACACCAGTTTGCACCACGCATCAATGTAGTACAAGCATAGCAGAAGTAATAAGCAATGAAATATAGCAGCAAGCGTGTGTCTAGCCTAATAGCAGGGTAAGTAGGGGTAAGGTTGCGTCAAGGTAAAGGCCATCAAGTAAGCATACTACCATGCAAGTCCTATCATAGTGTGAATATAACAATAAAATAAAGCAATAGCAGTTCTATATGAGCCATGCGTAATAGGTGCTATGAGGTTGGGTGGGATGTGGCACCTTCAGTGAAGTCATCTCTGTACTCCTCCTGGTACTCTCGGTCCTCATCCGTCTGGTTCTCCTCCGAGTCTGCAAATGATCGCATTATAGACGCGTTAGCGACGTCTATAGAATAGCACAAAAAGCAATGAAAATTCCAAAAGAGCCAAATGCACTCAAACATGGGTTCATTGCATAGAGCTCAATTTTAGATGAATTTTGGTCCTGGTCTTGTATTTTCCTGAGTTTGTATGAATTAGTTATGAATTTCTAAAGTTTCAATCATTTCTAAAAATGGGATAAGGCTGAATTAATATCATGCTGACACGTGTCACGCTCCTGTTGGTCCACGTAGCATGCTGACATCAGCATGATGTCATTGTCTTGGCTCTGGTACTGACCGATGGGTCCCGCATGGTGGCGTCACTAACATGTGGCCCCGGTCAATGGTCAATGTTGACCGGTCAATGGTCGATACAGGCCGGGCCTCGACTGGGCTGGTTGGACCTGGATTTGGGCCAAGCTTGGCCCACCACATGGCATGCTGTGGTGCAGCCACGTCGCCTTACTGGGCCACTAACGGGCCATGATCCACAGGCGCAGGTGAGGCGCGGTTCATGGTGAACCCGCCTGCATTGGTCCATAGACCGTAGAGTCGGTCTATGAAGGACTTGGTCCACTCACTCCTTCCTAGGGTTCAGTTCATGTGCACGACGTGGTCGTGGTCGGAGCTTGGCAAAGCTACTCAGGATGTGGTCGACATGGTCGTGGTCGGAGCTCGGCGGAGCTGCTTGGAACGTGGTCGACGTGGTCGTGGTCGAAGCTCGGCGGAGCTACTCAGGATGTGGTCGTGGTCGGAGCTCGGCAGAGCTGCTCAGAACGTGGTCGGCAAGGGGAAAATCCCCTTTCTTTCCCTGACGGGGCTCTCACCAGCGGTGAGGTCACTGGTGAGCCCCTTGGGCGGTACTAGTGCACGATTAAGGTAGGCAAAAGCGTCACCAAGCCTCGGCGAGTGTAGCGATGGGGTCAAGCTAGCAGCTAGGCCTTCCTAGGGTCCTGACCACGGTGAACGACGACATGGGTTCGTCGGCGTGCATGGACAGGGCTGCAGTGGTAGCGAGAGCCTAGTTGGAGGAGTGTGTGAGCTCCATGGTGCTTCTACGGCCTTGGTGGGAATGTTGAAGGAGCTCCTGGTGCTCCCAGTGGCTCTGGCCATGGTGATGGGGGCAAAGCGGAGGCGGTGGCACTCCAACGAGGGGCAGTGCGGCAACGCAAGGCTCCGGTGGGCTTCTTCCTCGGCTAAGGTGAGTGCAGTGTGACTCTCATCATGGCAGAGTTAGTCGAGGTGTCAACGTCGCCTTTACCACAATGTAGAAGATGTGGTGGTCTCGCCATGGTTTTGCTTTCGGCCATGGTGAGCATGCCCGTGCATGTGCACTCCTGCTTCGATGTATAACGTCATGGTTGGGGTCCTCCTTTTGGCTGATGGCAGCACGCATGGCGCATCCTAGGTCTCGGCAAGCATGGCCATGGTGGTCTCCCTAGCTAACTAGTTGGGCTAGATCGGAGCTTGAAGCTTTAGCAAGGTTTCGATCATGGCGGTGCACGTTTCATTTGGCTAGGGAGGTGGTCTCAGCAAGATGGCTCACCGTAGGGTTCATGGTAGTAGGATGGCGGTGCGATGGCAAGGCGAGGCCGTGATGAGGTGATGAGTGCCATGCTGGGTAGCTACATCGCTGTAGCCAATCAGGGCGGTGCTCCTAGCCCCGGCGAGGTCCTCCCCATAGTGGCTTCCTTCTCCTCCTTGCTTCTCCCTCCTCCCTCTCTCTCGGCTTGATGCTGTGTGGTGCTGTGCCACCAGCGGTGACAGCGAACAGGCTGAGAGTTAGGGCTCATGAACGTTGGCTTTTATTGCCGAGCTCCAAGGGCTCCAATGGTGGATGGCGATCGGGCGGTGGTGATACGTGCGGTGCATCCGACGGCTCGCGTGCGGTAGCATAAGCACGGCGCAAGGGGGAACAAGGTCATGCAATTTGTGTGACCCTAGGCCCATACCTACCACACTGGTTGGCCCCCGGTCGTGTGGTGGAGAATGCGTGGGCGAGGGGAAGAAGACGCTACTGTGCTGACAAGCGGGGTCGGGTCGTCAAGCGCTTGGCGCGATGTGGCTGTGTGCGGCGTGTGATGGCTGATGAGTGGACCCGGCTTGTCAGCGGCTGCGCATGTGAAAGGGCAGGCGAGGCTCAACTGGGCTAGCTAGGCTGGTCGAGGCAGGCTGGGCTGAGCTGCTGCCTCCCTCTTCTTTCCTTTCTCTTTTTCTTATTCTTTTTCTATTTTGTTTTCCTTTCTCTTTTATTTGTTGCCAAATTGGTTAGGGTTTATTATAAATATTAAGTAAGTTAGTTAAACATCACATAAGGCAAAAGAATCCAAATCACAAGTGGGTCTAAGGATGCATGCATGATTTATTTATTTAGGAATTTAATTACACATGTGGCATAAAACCAAACTATGCTTATGATTTTAACCTAGTTGGGTCACATCCAATCCAAAACTAGGGTTGGGCTTCTACATGTGTCACTCAACATCACATAGGGCTAACACAAAAATTTTGTAGTTGCGATTTTTGGTGTGTGGATTTTTAGGTTGTTACAATTTGTAATAGAGAGAATCTTATCTTCTGAGTTGTCATTCTTTATTCTACTGATGTCCAGGTTGTCTATGAGATTCTTGAGTTCTTTATGTTGGAACTAGGTTGTTATGTTCCTTGTGAGGTAACCTCTCGTTGCTTCATGGCTGATGAGTTCTTTTTGCAACCATATGGTAACTCTGCCGTTTTGCTAGATGGATAAGTCTGAAATCTGCCCGTTGAACTGTACCATTGTGTGGATTTGTGCCTTTCGTCATTTTAGCCGTGTCAGTAAATGGATCGTTGCATTCTCACACCGTATTTTAATGGGCCTGGTGGGCCATGTTTTTACCGGTGTAAAATCTATTTAAAGGCCTTTGTCCTCCTTTTCTTTGGTACTCTGCTTTCGCCTTAAAAACCCTAGCCTTCGCAACTCCGCTGTCGCCATTGCCGCCACCATCTGAGCACCGCTGTCCGTGCCTTCTCTTTCCCTACTGGCTTAGTACATGGGTAGGAAGAAAGTTGTGAGCAAGTCCCAGGCAACCTTCATGGATGAGGAGTCATCCCTCTCCATGATCGAGAACCAAGAGTTCATGGCCATGAGGGCTGCCTAGAAGTTTTGGCTGGCTCCAACAATGACAGAAGACCAGCTTCGTGAGCTTGTCAACGATGGCTTGATCCAGAGCAAGGACATTGCTGAATGGAGAGCTCCAGGTGAGCACCGGGTCCCTACTCTAGGTCCTAGTGAGATCATCCTTTTCGTCTCCTTTATCCGTGCTGAACTTTGCCTTCCTGCTTTTGCCTTCCTTCATTGATTTCTCAATTATTTTGGGGTTTGCTTGAATCATCTTACTCCCAATGCTGTCCTCCATCTTTCTGTTTTTGTACATCTCTATGAAGCTTTCCTCAGAATTCCTCCTTCTCTTTCTCTCTTTCATCACTTCTTTCGTCTGAAGCCTCAACCCCACCGCGAAGACACCAATGTTCTTGGTGGCTGTGGGATTCAGTTTCGCCAGGGTCTTAAAAGCAAGTTCTTTGACTATGACTTGGTTGATTCTATGAGGGATTGGCATGCTAACTGGTTCTATGCCGCTAATTTGATTCCTTCTCTCGCTGTTCATTTTGGATCTGGTCCCTCAGTTAACGACAGGTGGGAAAAGAACTCCCTGACGTCGGATGAGCTCCAGGTGATCCAGCCATTCCTTGAGCGGATAAGCACTCTAAAGCAGCAGGGCTTGACTGGTTTTGGAATCGTCTCGAGTTTTCTTCGCCATCGTGTTTAGCCCTGAAGGAGCGAGAGAACTTTGGCTTCGAGTACTCTGGGGCTGAGGATCCTTCACGCATGGTCCCTGCCCTTGAGTTGACCGACGAGGAGGTACTCGAGCGCCTTCAGAAGATGCTAAAAGGAGCAAGCGTTGTCCCGCTTACCATCTCCGAGTACTGTGCAAAGAAACCGCCTCCAGCTGTAAGTTGTTTTTCTTGTTGCGCGGGTACTTTTTGTATTTCTTTTTTGCTGTATCTATTTTCATTTAATCTTCCTTGTCTTATTTTTTTCGTAGGAATTGGGGCATAACTTTGTTGACCCGATTCCCCTTCACGATCTCCCTGCCATTGTGGGGGCTAATGGTAGTCTTGCTGGGGCTTCTTTAACCAGTAAGTCATAAATTGCCGTAATACTTCCTGGTGTTTCTTCCGTGAACCCTGATGTATATGTAGAGTACGTTCATCATTTAGTTCCCTGAGCTGCTCGTAGTGTCAGCAAGAGGGGGTGAGTGGCTGGTTCTTCTTCTGGTGTGCCCATTGCCAAGAAAGCTCGCCACTCGGGTACTTCTCTAGGTACTCAAGTTATAGTTAGCATGCTCTTAGGTGAGCACATTAATACGCTCTGTCCTTCTGTTGCTTGTTTTCATCTTTGACCGATTACTTTTGTCTTTTTCAGCTGGTGCTATGGTGGCCTTGGTTGAGACTAAGGAAGAAGAGGATGATGATGCACCCCTTATCATGTGGCGGTGAGTTGTTTTCTTATTTTATTGTACTAGAAACCTTCTTTTTGTTTTAAAATTGGTCTTGATCTCTTTGTAGTAAGCGGTTGTTGGGTACCAGTTCTTCTAAGGCTCCTACACCAGGTTCTTCCATAGCTCTAGCACCGAATTCTTCCGTGGCTCCGGTACCAGCTACGCCGCTCCTACCGTTGAGTGGTGGGGACGTTTTTGCTGTCGTGGTTCCCCCAGCGAGGTCTTCTTTTGGTTTAATGAGGAAGAAGATAGCTGAGTGAGTGAATTCTAGTTTTATTTCTCTGCTTTTGTTCTTTTTTTACGGGTTTCCTTATCGTCTTTTAGGCCTTCATCTTCCACGAGCCTCCAGTTGACTTTTTGTCAAACCTCTAGTGCGCCCTTGTGTACTGAGTCTCAGGACTCGGAACGCATAGGCACCGAGGTGGCTGTGAGGGGGTAGAGTCCACAGCTGCTGATTTGCCAGCTCCCGAAGTGACCGTGGCCATGGCGGTGGGTCCATCTGAGGGATTGGCCTTGGCTTCCTAGGAGATTGCTCTGGTCGTGCCTTCTTTGCCTTGGCTGGCTTCTCCTTCTCCTTCGCTTGCCTCCGGTGGTCTGCCTTTTGCCGATGATGTGGTGCAGCAGTTTGATGCCCCTCATTGGCTGTCGGAGCTAACTGCCGCCTGGGGAAGCTTATCGACCCTTGCAACTTCTTTTGGGGACAAGCTCTAGGTAAGTTTTTCGGCCATTCCTTCTTTGGATGTTTATTTTTCTTCTGTCCTTATGTCTTGTTTTTCTTTGTCTCTTTTTGCTCAGTCCTTCTCTCATGATCATACTGACTTCTTTTTCTCATCGAAAAACAAGAAAAAGTTATCTTCTGAGGTGAGCGCCCTGAAGGCCGATCTTGACCTCCTCCGGGCCAAGTTGGAGACTGAGCACCAAACGCACCAAAAGGAGGAGAAGGCTCTTCGTGCCCGGGTGGTAGAGGCGGAGAAGCAGAAGGATGCTGCGCTGGAGTCCATGAAAGATGAGTGCAAAGGTATTGCAGGTTCTATTTGTTTCCTTTTGTATTCTAACTTCCTTTTTTGCTGACTTGTTTTTGTTGCTTCGCCTAGCTCTCCGAGTTGAAAAGTAGAAGCTCTCGGAGGGTATCGAAGAGATGAAGACACTCGTCCGCACTAACCACAACAAAGCTGAGGAGGTAGTTACTCGAGCTAAAGAAGAACTCGCGCTTGCTAAGTTGATTAGGCGTGGAGCTGATAGGGATCTTATGTAGGCCCAAAAGACTATTCAAGACTTGACTGGTAGGTTGGCAACAACTATCGATAACTAGAATGCTTTGTGGAAGTCTTTTCGGTCGGTAGCCGACCTTCTCCGGACTCCAGCGGATGACGGCCAATCTTGGGCTCAATTTTTTCCTAAAGTGCTGACTCATTTCTAGGGGTTCGTGAAGAGGTGTGCCCATCTGTGTACCAGGAACGTCCTTGCCCAGGTCCGAGTTCTTTCTCTAGACTTTCCTTTGTCCAAGGTCACCGATGAAGCTGAGAGCTAGGAGTATCTTGATGCTGTTGAGAGGTTAGAGCCTGAGGTCAATGACTTAGCCAGGAAGATTGTAGATAATCTCAATATTGATGTTTCCACTCCTGATGACAATGCTTGAATGTAATCAACCTTTGCACTCTGGCTTTTGTAACAGAATACTTATACTCTTTCTTGAATGAAGATCCTCTATCTTTGTTGATGTCTTCTTTGTCTGGATGTCTAATCCTTGCTTACTCTTTAAATGTGTTGTCCAATTGGTCAGAATTTTCTTTGGGTAGCTATCTATTCTAATTCTCATTTGCGTTGTATAAACCACTTGCTATATGTAGATCGTTGTATTTGATAAATTTTCTTGACTTGCCGAGTACTTGTCTGGTTTTAGTCTGTGACTTGTAAACAACTCGGTATAGTCTGTTGTGTCAATAAACTTTGTGTTCTTGTTAGTACTAAAAAGACTTAGGATATCTCTAGCTTCTTCTTGGCTTAGCTCGTGGTGTGGTTAGCATCTGGTCCTATCTCTAGTTGCAAAAGTATCCTAGGACCAGCAAGCCCCCTAGCACTTCATGGTAGAACTCTGGAAGCCTCGTCTTGTGTTTTCCAAGTCTTGTTGAGCAGGAACAAGCGTTGTCTGAGTGCTTTTTTGAGCGAAACCGTGTAGCGCTTCTTGGGATCTTCTGAGTGTAGCCCCCGAGCCTCTTGCTATTTGGAACAAGGAGTTGGAGGGTCTTATCTTGAAATTGCTCTGATTTATGTTCAGGCTAATTTTCAGTCATTTTTCTTTTTGGTTCGGGTGTTAGCTTATTAGCTACCCTCATCGGCGAGCTTAAGCATGTTTTCAGCTATTTTGCTCTCGACCGGTATGCTCAGGCGTCTTTTCAGCCATTTTGCTTTTTTATTTGGGTGTTAGCTCATTAGCTACCCTCATCGGCGGGCTCAAGTATGTTTTCAGCTATTTTGCTCTTGGTCGGTATGCTCAGGCATCTTTTCAGCCATTTTGCTTTTTGGTTAGGTGTTAGCTTATTAGCTACCCTCATTGGTGGGCTCAAGCACGTTTTTAGCTATTTTGCTCTCGGCCGGTATGCTCAGGCGTCTTTTCAGCCATTTTGCTTTTTGTTTGGGTGTTAGCTTATTAGCTACCCTCATCGGCGGGCTCAAGCATGTTTTTAGCTATTTTGCTCTCGGCCGGTATGCTCAGGCGTCTTTTCAGCCATTTTGCTTTTTGTTCGGGTGTTAGCTTATTAGCTACCCTCATCGGTGGGCTCAAGCATCTTTTCAGCTCTTTTGCTCTCAGTCGGTATGCTCAGGCATGTTTCAGCCATTTTGCTTAGTGAAGACAACTTCAGAGAAAGTCATAACAAGACATATGTTTTGTGGAAAGACCATCTTTATTGATCATGAATCGTTGATAAGCCATAATAATACATATGTTGTTGATGAGCGCTATCTTTGTTGATCATGATCGTTGATCTCTTGTGTCTTGTATACATATTTTCCCTTGAGTTGTTTTCATGCGTAGAATCTTCGTAGCTGACTGATGTGCCATGTATTGTTGACTTCTTTTCCGTCTTCAGTTATTAGCTTGTATGTGCCTGGTCCGGTGACTTTTGTGACGATAAAAGGACCTTCCCATGGACTGAGTAGTTTATGGCGTCCGTCGGTTTTTTGTATTCTTCTTAGTACTAGGTCTCCGACTTGTAATGATTGAGACTGGGTATTCTTGTTGTAGTGGTGTCTTAGTCCTTGGAGGTATCTTGCTGATTGGAGGGTAGCATTTACTCTGACTTCTTCTATACTGTTGAGTTCTAATCTTCGGGTGTGTTCTGCTTCTCCTTCATCGTATTGTTCTATCCATGGTGACGTCTAGATCAAGTTTGTGGGTAGTACTGCTTCTGATCCGTACACCAGGAAGAAATGTGAGTATCCAGTGGCTCTGCTTATTTGAGTTCGTTGCCCCCATACAACCTTAGGTAATTCTTCAATCTATTTTGATCCATAGTCTATTAGTTCTTCATACAATCTTGGTTTTAATCCAGATAGTATGAGTCCATTTGCCCTTTTGACCTGTCCGTTGGCCTCTGGATGTGCGACTGATGCGTAATCTATTCTGAAGCTACAGTCTTGTGCCCAACTTTGGAATTCTGTGGCTATGAAGGGAGAACACAAATCCGTGATGATTCGATTGGGCATGCCAAAGCGGTGCATAATGTCTTGGATGAACTCGACTGCTTTGGTTGCGCTGTATTTTGTGAGTGGTTTGAATTCAATCCACTTGGTGAACTTGTCAATTGCTACGAAGATATACTCGAAGCCGCCTTTTGCTTTTTTGAGGGGTCCTACTTGATCTAGCCCTCAGCAAGAGAAAGGCCAAGTAGGTGGGATGCAAATGAGGTTGTGAGCTAGCACGTGAGCCTATCTTGCGAACATTTGACAACCTTTGCATCTTCTGACGAGTTCTTCTGCGTCTTTCAAAGAGGTTGGCTAGTAGTAACCGGTGCAGAATACTTTTTCGACTAGTGTTCTTGAAGCAGCGTGATTTCCACAGCAACCTAAGTGTATTTCATCTAGGATCTCTTTACCCTCTTCAAATGAGACACATTTTAGGAGTACTCCTGATGATGCGACTCTTCTGTAGAGCTTGTCTCCTACTAGGATGTAGTTCTTGCTTCTGCGAATAACTCGGGTAGCTTCTTCTTTTTCCACTGGCAGCTTATTTTCTTTGATGTAATCAATAAAAACCTGGGTCCATGAAGTGGTGATTACCAAGATCTGGGTGTCTTTGGTTGAGATTTTAGGGGTTATCTCATCGGGTTGTTTGATAGAAGGAGCTGATAACTCCTCTATGAATACACTAGGTGGGACCTTCGCCCTGTCCGATCCAAGCTTGGCGAGGATGTCTGCCGCAATATTAGAATCGCGCAGGACATATAAAATTTCTAATCCTTGAAAATGTTTTTTGAGCTTTCATATTTTAGCGCAGTAAGCGCCCATGTTTTCTTTGGTGCAGTCACAATCTTTGTTGACTTGATTGATTACTACTGCTGAATCTCCGTAAACGAGTAAACGTTTGATTCTGAGGGTAATTGCCACTCATAGCCCATGGATGAGGGCTTTGTATTCTGCCTCATTGTTTGTAGCTTGCCATAATATCTGAAGGACGTACTTGAGTTGCTTTTTGTCTAGAGAAATTAGGAGGATGCCTGCACCGGCTCCGCCTAGCTTGAGTAATCCATCAAAGTACATCTTCCAATGATCAAGGATGGTACTTGACATAGGTTGTTGAATTTCTATCCATTCGGCAACAAAATCAGCCAGGGCTTGAGATTTAATTGCCTTTCGTAGGGTGAAATCGATATTGAGAGTGCCAAATTCAACTGCCCACTTAGATATGTGCCCCATTGCATTTGTGTTGTGTAGGACGTCTCTGAGTGGGAAATCTGTCACCATGGTAATCCTGTGGCTTTTAAAATAGTGGCGAAGCTTGCGTGAAGTGATCAGGAGGGCGTAGAGTAGTTTTTGCACATGCGGGTATGGGATTTTTGATTTTGACAGTACTTCGCTGATGTAGTATATGGGGCATTGTACTTTATATATATGCCCTTCTTCTTCTCTTTCGACGACAATCGTTGTGCTGATCACAGTAGAAGTTGCCGCAATGTACAACATCATGTCTTCATATTTCTTTGGAGGTGTGAGAACAGGTGAGGATATGAGGTATGCCTTGAGCTTCTTGAAAGCTTCGTTGGCTTCTTTTGTCCACTCGAACTTGTCTGTCTTCTTCAGCAATTTAAAGAAATATAACCCTTTTTCACCTAGTCTTGATATGAAACGATTGAGGGCTGCCATGCAGCCTGTTAGTTTCTGCACATCTTTGACACTTCGAGGAGGGCCCATCTCTGTTATGGCTCGAATCTGCTTGGCGCTTGCTTCAATTCCACGATGACTGACTAGGAATCTGAGTAGTTGTCCTGAAGGAACTCCGAATACATATTTGTTTGGATTCAATTTCCACCTCCATCTTTTGAGGTTTTCAAAGGTTTGCTTTAGCTCTTTAATTAGTGCATCTGGGTTCTTTATCTTTACCACTATGTCATCCACGCATGCTTCTACATTTTCACCGATCTGATCACCAAGGCATGTTTGAATAGCTCTTTGGTAGGTGGCTTTAGCATTCTTGAGTCCAAACGACATGGTCTTGTAGCAGTAGTCACCGAACGGAGTGATGAAAGATGTCTTGCTTTGGTCTTGTTCTTTTAATGCAATCTAGTGATATCCTGAATAGCAATCAAGAAAGGATAATAGGGTGGATCTTGCCGTTGAGTCAACTATCTAATCAATGCGCGGTAGCCCAAACGGATCTTTCGGGCAGTGTTTGTTGAGATCTATGTAGTCGACGTACATGCGCCACTCGTCTATATTCTTTTTCTATACTAGAACTGGGTTTGCTAGCCAATCTGGATGAAGGATCTCTCTGATGAACCCGGCTGCCAATAGCTTCTTGATTTCTTTTTTAATTGCTACTTTCTTGTCAGGTGAGAATCATCGTAGTCGTTGCTTTACGGGCTTGGAGCCTTCATTGATATCAATTCTGTGCTCAGCCAACTCTCTTGGGACACCTAGCATGTCAGCTGGCTTCCAAGCAAAGATATCTTTGTTGTCCCGTAGAAAGTTGGTGAGCGTGAGTTCCTATTTTGCCGAGAGGTGGGCGCTGATGTTGCTGTTTTGCAGGGATCGCCAGTGCCTAGGTCGATTTGATTGACGTCGGCTTCTTTTGGTGGTGCGAGGATGCTAGGCTTTTTAGCCGGTATCTCTAATTCTTCTTGGTTTATTTCTACGGCAATAGTGGCTATGTCTTTTCTACCATTGTCGGCTTGTGCTTTTGCTGCAATTTGGATTGCCTGAACATCACAGTCAAATGCGTGCTTCAAATCACTCTGAAGAGAAAGAACACCGTTAGGCCCTAGCATCTTAAGCAATAGGTACAGATAATGCGGTATTGCCATGAATTTTGCTAGTGTTGGGCGCCCGAGGATTGCATGATATGATGAATCGAAGTCCGCGACTTCAAACTTGATGAACTTTATACGGTAGTTCGAGGGAGTCCCAAAAGTAACCGGTAGAGTGATTTATCCAAGTGGCATTGCTGCCTTGCCGGGTACTATGCCATAAAAAGGCGTGCTTGTTGGTGTGATCATCTCGGTGAGTTGTAGTCCCATCTTCCTTAGAGTTTCTGAAAAAATGATGTTGAGTCTGGCTCCTCTGTCGATTAGTACTTTCATAACAGTCATACCGGTAGTGGTTGGATCTAGAACCAGTGGGTAATGGCATGTGTTTCCTATGCTGGTCCATTGGTCTTCTCTTGAAAATTGGAATGGATACTCTGATCAATTGAGATATCTTGGTGTAGCAGGTTCTGCTGTCATGATGGTTTGTAACGCTAGCTTTTCTTGATGTTTGCTTCTGGAATCTGGAACCCCAGCAAAGATTACTGCCACTGTCCCCCTGGATTTTTGGAATCCCTTGTCTTCATGGTTGTCTCCTTCTTTTTTCTGATTGTCTTCTTTATTGTTCCCTTTACTATCTTTTCTAGTGTATCTTTCATTGAAGGTGTAGCAATTTCTGATGGTGTGCTTTCCATTGGGGTGCAAGGGGCAACGTATGTTCTCAATGTCGTCATATCTTCTGGGCTTGGTAAATTTCTTTGATTTGTCAGCCATTGCTACTATGTTGTCTGGTCCACATTTTCTTTCCTGTTGTCTGTTGTTTTGATGATTTTGTCTGTCCAAGTTATCTTTGTTGTTTCTATCTGGGAATCTTTCTCATGTCTTTTCCTCTGCGGTAATCATCTTTTTTACTGTTCGTCTGAATTCTTCATTGTTTCTTGGGTTTTCTTTACAGAAATCTTGAAATTGCCACCTAGCCATGATTCCGTGAGAGAAAGCTTCGATTACTTCTCGTTGTGTGATGTCATGTACTTGAGCTCATAGTTTGCCAAATCGTCGATAGTAATTTCTAAGACTTTCACCTCCTTTCTGCTTGAGTCCTTTTAACTCTGCGTGGGTGATTGGGTATGTAATGATACCCGCGAAATTTTCATAGAAAGCTCTTTGCAAGTCCTCCCAATTTCTAATTGATCCTAGATTCATTTTGTCAAACCATTGCAGTGGTATGGTTTCTAAGGCCATGGAAAAGAACAAGGTCTTGATGTCATCATCTCCTCTGACTAACTCAATCGATTACGAGTAAATCCTGAGCCATTGCTTTGGTTCGGTCTTGCCGTCATACTTGGAGTGGTTGGATGGCTTGAACTTATGAGGCAGTCGTATTGAAGCAAGTCTGTTTACAAAATAGGGGAATCTATCATGCATTTTAGCTTCTGTGTATTCTGATTCGGCGCCCCCTTCTTGCTAACTGTTGTCTTGGTGAGAGTAGTTTTGCGTGGCTATCCGAGTAGGTGCTTTGCTTCTGGCCTTTCTTGGTTGTTCGACTCGGTCATTTTGACTATGATTTCTTTGACTTTCTCTGTTGTGACTTCCACTTGGTCCAAGTCTTTCGAAAGCGGACTTCCTTTGATTTTGATCTTCCTGTTCATGAGATGTTGCCCTTCCATCATGTGTCCTAGGGACTGTTGATCGGAGGAAGTCCTGGAGCTATTCCTATTTTTCATTGGGATATGAAGTCGCCCTGAGTTCTTCTAGTGCTTCTCGGATCTTATCATAGGGTGTATTCGTTGCTCGTCCTTCTTTGACCTCTCGCTCTAATTTTCTTCTATTGTACTCGGCTAGGTCTGACTCATATTTGATCCAAGTGTCCTTTCGCTGCTTAGCATGGCGTTGACTTCCTTGTTTCAATTTATTCTCTCTCTCTCTCTGGCTTGCCTCTAACTCTTAGTCTCACCATCATGCCCCTGGATAAATGGTGATATGTTGGATTCGGATTCATCTGAAGACCTGACATCGGGTGCTTCTGGGGGGACCAATGGTGATCGAGGACGGCGAATCATGAATACTTCTCTAGCGTGAGTTGTTCTATCATCGTCTGTGGTTTCTGTTCTGCTAGAGTTGTTGATAACTTCAGTAGAGGCTTCAAGGTCACAGATCGAGTCTCCTTCTTGGTAGGGTAGAGCTATTGTTGTCACGTTGTCGACTAGTTGGGTGCCGCTATCCTCAGGAATGGAACCCAGCCAATGGATGATACGGTCCTGAGATGTTATAGTTAAAACGAGACCTTCTTGGGCTCCTTTTAGTGGCATTCTAAGCATCGGATTGGTGGATCCTTCGATCCATGTCTGATAAGATGTTGCCATGTTGTGGAGTCTAAACGGAAGAGGACCCGACTTCTTTAAAGTACTCTGAGTGTACTCCGAGTAGTGTTCTTGATAGGTTGACATCGTGTTCTAGAGCTTTGTTAGAAAAGGACTCGGTTTTCCGAAAGAACTCGGATAAGACTTTGTCTTGGAAGCAGAACCTGAGTTTGAATTGGATGCATGAAG
This sequence comes from Miscanthus floridulus, assembly GCF_019320115.1. Lineage (NCBI taxonomy): Eukaryota > Viridiplantae > Streptophyta > Magnoliopsida > Poales > Poaceae > Miscanthus > Miscanthus floridulus. Next base: position 164,531,674 of record NC_089581.1, read on the forward strand.
TCACAAAATCTGAGTCAGATTTGATATCATGAGCTGCATGAATCTTCCAGCAAGCTGATCTATTGTTGTCGCCGAAATAAAAAAGTCCTGATGATGATCTGAATCTTTGAGGAGACGATTTTGGAGCTTGCCATCGTCGCCTGCCTCGTAGATCCATGAACCGAAGATGAAGGTTGATCCCTTTGAGAAGATCATGTTGTCGAGGTCCATCGAGCTCTCGGGTGCAAAGTCACTGAAAGTCCCTACCTGGCGCGCCAGCTATCAATGTTTGACCATTGATAGCCTGCCACAGGGGTCCCTGGGGCAGCATGTTTGGGCTTCAGCGTATGCAGAACTTGACGGTTAACACAAGAGATAGTCGATTTATCCTGGTTTGGACCCTCGATCTTTGATCAAGTAATAGCCCTACGTCTAGTCGGCATTAGCCTTTGCGTTGGATTGATTGTAAAGTGTCGTGTTGTACAAATTATTGTCTCTACCTTCCCGATCCAAGGAGCTCTGCCCTTCTTTATATAGTCAGGAGGCTAGAGTCCTAGTTGGTTTACAATGAGAGTTCCTAGTAGGATTACAGAGTAATACTACTACTAAGATTACAGGGAAAGAATCCTAGTTAGACTAGTTCTCCCTTCCGTGCAGGGTATCCCGTGGGTTCCGCACCGACAGCACCCACTATTAAGAATCCAATGCCTTCCTCCAGCTTTGTAATTGACCTACAGAAGAAGATCGATTCTTTTTAGGTACCTAAACTTGCTTGAGTCCTTGAAGGTTAGTCACTAGGCTCTTTGGTACCCAAATGGCTTTCTTCTTTGAGCCCATCCATGGTTTACCAATGAACTTAACCTTCACACCATTTGTGCCCTTAGTAAGCATATAGCATGAATCAAGCTTAATGGAGGATATATTAGCATTTTTGCTCTTGTTTTTGCATTCTTGCTCTTTATGACCAACTTTGCTTGCAACTAGTGCAAAACCGACCATTATTCTTTACAAAACTAGTCTTGTGAGAAGCAAAGGCCGTTTTGCCTTTCTTGGGAGTATAGCCCAATCCCTCTTTATAGACAGCTCTTTGGCTACCCAAGCACATAAGCAAGCGGTCCTCACCACCATAAGCCTTAGCTAAGGTGTGAGTGAGCTTAGTGACCTCCTTCTTGAGGTTCTCATTCTTAACCACTAGTGAGGTATCACAAGTGAAACCATCACTACTAGATGAGGTAGAAGTGGAAGTACTACAAGAAGGGTTAGTAGGAGCAACAATGATAGGTATAGATAGTGATTCAACAATTATATCACAAGTTAAACCTATATTGCAAGTTTCAACATGCTTCTTTTTATATTGTTCATCAAGCAAAGATGAATGAGCCTTTTCAAGCTTTTTGTGAGCTTTGCCAAGCCTCTCATTGGCTTCCTCTAGCCTCTCATCAGATGCATTGAGCTCATTAAAGGCTTGCTTAAGGGCTTTTAGTTCCTTATGCAAGCTATTGCATTCTCTTCTCTTGATATCAAAGTGTTCTCTAGCATCTTCTAGCATGTCAATTAATTCATCCTTAGTAGGTTCATCATCATCACTATCACTATCATTTTCATTTTCATGTTCATTATCATCAACATGTTCTTCATCACTTTCATCATCACAAGATTGTACCTTAGTGGCCTTAGCTATGAAGCATGATGAAGATTCGAAGAGAGAAGGCTTCTCATTGATGGCAATGCTTGCAAGAACCTTCTTCTTGGTGGTCTTGTTATCATCACTATCATCATCATCATCACTTAAGGAGGCATCACTATCCCAAGTGACTACATATGAACCACCCTTCTTCTTCTTGAATGCCATCTTGTCCTTCTTCTCTTTCTTTTCCTTCTTTTCCTTCTTCTTGTTCTTCTTGTTGTCATCATCATTGTCACTATTATATGGGCATTGAGCAACAAGATGATCTTTGCTTCCACACTTGAAGCACCTTCTTGACTCTTCTTTGTTCTTGGATGAAGACTTCTTTCTTCTAGCACAGTAGCCCTTCTTCACCATGAACTTGCCAAATCTCTTGACAAATAGAGCCATCTTCTCATCATCATCATCATCATCATCCCATGATTCATCTTCTTCACTTGATGTTTCTTACTTAGCTTTGCCCTTGGATGATGTGGCTTTGAATTCCATGCTCTTCTTCTTGTCATCCTTCTTATCATCTTTCTTCTCCTTTTCTTCCTTCTCATCATCATCTCTATAAGTATAATCGGTTATTATATCTCCCAATACTTGATTTGGTGTCATGGTGTCCAAACCATGCCTCACTAGAATTGTGACCAATATGCCAAATCTCGAAGGTAAGCATCTCAAGAACTTGTGGGAGAAGTCCTTGTCCTTCACCTCTTCTCCAAGTGCTTTGAGATCATTGATAAGCACTTGAAGCCTATGAAACATCTCCGACACACTTTCATCCTTCTTCATCTTGAAGCTTGCAAACTTTTCTTTGAGGATGTATGCCTTTGCACCCTTCATGGCTTAAGTGCCCTCAAAAGATTCTTCCAACTTCTTCCATGCCTCATGAGCCATCTCAATATTTTTGACTTACTCAAATGTTCTTTTATCAATTGCATCATGAATAGCACTTAGAGCAATGTCATTGTTTTGGAGAAGTACTTCTTCGGCCACGGTGGGATTTTCTGGATCTTCAATCTCAATTTTTGTTTCTACCACCTTCCAAACCTTCTTATGGATTGACTTGATATAAGTTGTCATCTTGACCTTCCAATAGGGATAGTTGGAGCCATCAAATTGGGGTGACTTCTTGGTGTTGTTGATTTGAGCCATTTTAACATCGAAGGTTGTTAAGCCTCAAATAACGGTGACCTCGGCTCTGATACCACTTGAAAGGTCCTAATGGCTAGAGAGAGGGTGAATAGCATAATAAAAATTTCTACAACAACACTTAACAAAATGGTTAGACAATTATGAGGTGAAGCAGGTGTTGCGCTAGCCTACTCAAAATTCAAGCCACCTACCACAATTCTAGTTTAGATAGTATCTATTCACACAATAGCTAAGACACTACTCTATGTTAGTGTGCTCTCAAAGGCTAACTAAAGAGCCACACTAACCAAGCAAGCAAGCTCTTACAACTAGCTACACTAAAGAGCTTGATAACTAGTTTGCGATAATGTAAAGAGAGTGATCAAGAAGATTATACCACCGTGTAGATGAAGGAATCAATCAATCACAAGGATGAATAACAATGAAGACCAATCACCTCAGAATTAATGATGAACACAATGATTTTTTACTGAGGTTCACTTGCTTGCTGGCAAGCTAGTCCTCGTTGTGGCGATTCACTCACTTGGAGGTTCACGTGCTAATTGGCTTCACACGTCAAACCCTCAATAGGGTGCCGCACAACCAACACAAGATGAGGATCACACAAGCCATGAGCAATCCACTAGAGTACCTTTTGGCGCTCTACCGGGGAAAGGTCAAGAACCCCTCACAATCACCATGATCAGAGCCAGAGACAATCACCACCCTCTGCTCAACGATCTTTGCTGCTCTAAGCCATCTAGGTGGCGGCAACCTCCAAGAGTAACAAGCGAATCCCATAGTGAAACACGAACACCAAGTGCCTCTAGATGCAAACATGCACTTGGATTCTCTCCCAATCTCACAAAGATAATGAATCAATGATAGAGATGAGTGGGAGGGCTTTGGCTAAGCTCACAAGGTTGCTATGTCAATGAAAATGGCCAAAGGTTGTGAGCTACAGGTGGCCATGGGGCTTAAATAGAAGCCCCCATGAAATAGAGCCGTTATACCCCTTCACTGGGCATGACATGGGCTGACCGGATGCTCCGATCCAACTGACCAGACGCAGCACCGGACACACCGATCGTGAATACTGGACGCATCCAATCGGCATACCGGACGTGTCCGGTAGCTCCCAGACTACCACGTGTCCAGTTCAAACCAACATAGCTGTTGCTACCATCTGCTGATGACCGGACGCTCACACCGGATGCAGAACTATGAATGACCAGACGCTGAGCCACCGAGTCCGGTCGAGTCCAGTAAGCCACCAGGCCAACCAGATGCGTCTATTAGAAAACAACCGGATGCTGAGCCTCAGCGTCGGGTGGAGTAAAGTAAGCATCACTGCTCGACCGAACGTGTTCGGTGATACCGGACCAGACGCTGCCAGCATCTGATCGACTATACTACCAAACACTATGTTTTCTAATTCACACCAGATGCGTCCGGTGTGGTGACCGAACGTGTCCGATCGCTGAGTTGATCGCCAAATACCAGACGTGTCTGGTCACCATACCAGACGCGTCCGGTCACTCTGTAACCAGCGTGACTAACTCCTCTTCGACTCTATCTTCTTCACCCTTGCTCAAATGTGCCAACCACCGAGTGTATCACCTTGTGCACATGTGTTAGCATATTTTCTCAAATATTTTGAATGGTGTTAGCACTCCACTAGATCCTAAATGCATATGCAATGAGTTAGAGCATCTAGTGGCACTTTGATAACCGCATTCCGATACGAGTTTCACCCCTCTTAATAGTATGGCTATCAAACCTAAATATGATCACACTCTCTAAGTGTCCTGGTCACCAAAACAAAATAGCTCCTATGGTTTATACCTTTGCCTTGAGCTTTTTGTTCTTCTCTTTTTGTTCTTTCCAAGTCCAAGCACTTGATCATCATCATGGTATCATCATCATGTTATGATCTTCATTTGCTTCACCACTTGGAATATGCTACCTATCTCATGATCACTTGATAAACTAGGTTAGCACTTAGGGTTTCATCAATTCACCAAAACCAAACTAGAGCTTTCACCGAGGCCGCCCCGCGCCACGCCCTGCCTTGCCGTTGCCCACCTTGCTGCCCTCCACCGCCGGCCTCGCCCAGCCTTGCCACCCTCCACCACTGCCCTCAGCCACAGCCATCGTGCCTCCCGCGCCCGTCGAGCCAGACTCGCCGCACGGAGCCCTGGGCTTCCCGCGCCTGCCGTGCACCACCGCTGTCGTTGGCCACGCCACCGCCGATGGCCGTGCCACCACCGGCCCGGATCGTCTTCCTGACCCATGCCCTTCGTCCACTGCGACTCCATCGACGTCCGTGGATCAGTTGTTGGAAAGGTAAAAATTATGAATATGTAATGTACCTACTTAGTTGGCATTTGTTATTTACTAGTTAATGTAATGACTCAGGTAGTTGATTTAGTTAGTGATCTAGTGAGATATATATGTCGATAGATAGAAACATAGATACATAGGTACATAGATATAGTTAGATAGGTACTTAGATATGTAGTTACATATTTAGTTAACTACATATGATCTAGCTAGCTAGTGAGTACACTGTATATATATACGTAGTTATTATCTTATTTACTTAGTTTGTAGTTAGAAAGTACTTGTTAGGTACTATCTATCATCTAATTTGGACTAAATGACATGTGTTTCGTTACGTGTTTGAACTAGATGGACAACCTAGTTACCATATATCATGGAGGCACCGTTGAAAGCGATCGCTATGGATATCTTGAGTTTGTTGACATGCAAAGCGTGCCTGTGCTATTCAATGATAGGCCTTCATTTAGTAAGATGGTTGCAAGGGCTCAGGTGGAGCTGCATTGCCTTGGAGATGATGACATTGTAGTTGATGGTGTACTGCACCTAGGTTCTCCCCCCAACATATTCAGGCGAATGATCTCAATGGGTTGTGCGGATTCGTGGGAGAACTATGTGAGATCGGCTATAAAGAACCAGCTGCAATGTTTGGACATGGTTGTGCATCGGGTGTTAGCCGATCCCATCCCTCATGGGTTTACCCTAGTAATGGATCTTCAGGCACACATCGACCCTTCCATTCTGGAACCTTATCTGCATGTGGAGATTGCACCTACGGTTCTCGATGCTCAATCTACCCCCAATGCGATAGTTGGAGATGGTTGTCAGACTTATGTTTCTGTGGTAGATCCTCCTTATGAGATCCCTTTGACATAGAATCATCTGAGTAAGTGTCTTAACCGCATGGTTTTTGGGAGCTTACCCCATTCCTTACATCTATTTCTTTCATTTTTTTCTTATTTTTCTACTGATGTTGAAGGAGACATTCCTGAGAATGTGGATGTGCCCCCTGTTGCTGCGTAAGTGCAATTTGGAGATGGATTCCGTGGCTCCAATAGTGTTGAAATTATGCATGATTCGGAGACATATGAGATGGCTAGGGCTCTTGATTCTAATGATGATTGCCCTACTGGAGAGCTGACGGAGAATGATGTTGAGATGATGAGGCGTATCTTTCCTGGCTACCGTGATCCTAGAGTTCACGAGTTCATCGATCTTGCTCATTCCGATCAGGCGTTTACAGAAGGACGTGATGATGAGCTCCTAGAAGCTCCTGAGGCCGGTCCTAACATGGTAATTGAGAATGAGAGGGTGTTCAATGACCTCCCTGCTTTGAAGAGGTGGTTGTAGGCTTTTGCAGTGATACGAAAGAGGCCTTACAGGGTATTGCATTCATATGCAGAGCGCCATTACACAGTTGTGTGTGACAAGGAACGTTGTCCATGAAGGGTTTGTGCAAGGAAGCAACAGGTAACCGAAAATGGAAGATCACAAAAGTTATCGGGCCACATAATTGTGTTGACCATGAGCTGACACTAAGACATCGGCAGTTGACATCTACCCTCATTGCCAAGTGGTTGATATGAATTTTGCAGAAAGAACCCAACATGAAGGTGAGGACAATTATCAGGACCGTTGAGGCGTTGTATGGTGGATATGTGATAACTTATGGTAAAGCATGGAGGGTTAAGCAGCGAGCATGGAAGATGATATATGGGGACTAGGAGGATGGGTATGGACAGCTGCCAGTTCTTTTCAATGTAATCAAAGCGGTGAATCCAGGCATGCATTATGAGTACATCCCAAAACCTAATGCATAGAAGGATAGGAGGCAGATATTCTTCCGTGCCTTCTGGTACTTCCCTTAGTGTGTCGAGGCCTTTAGGCACTGTCGTCCCGTCTTCTCCATTGATGGTACATTCTTGATTGGCAAATACCAGGGCACACTTCTTATAGCCATATCCTGTGACGCGAACAACAAGTTAGTTTCTTTGGCATTTACTTTGGTTGAGAAGGAGAACAATAACAGTTGGGGATGGTTCTTGAAGCTAGTCCGGATACACGTGGTTGGGTTTGGTAGGGAGGTTGGCATCATATCTGATAGGCACCAGGGCATACTTAATGCCGTGCGAGACTAGACAGAGGGATATGCACCTTTGCACCATTGTTGGTGTACTCGACACCTTGCCAAGAATCTACTCTGGAAGGATGGTGTGAAGGGTAACTTTGATTTATTCTAGGAGGCTGCTCGACAACTTGAGGATAAGTACTTTCTAGAAAAATTGGAGCAGGTCAGAACCGCATCAAATGCAGAAGGTAGACAATGGATCACATGTTTGGTGAGGAATTTAGAGAAATGGACGAGAGCTCACGACGCCGGTGGATGGAGGTACGAGTTTCAATGCAACAACATAGCGGAGTCATTTAATAAGTTGCTATTGAGGATACGTGGTATGCCCGTGAATGCAATCGTTTAATTCACCTTCTATAAGCTTGTTGTCTGGTTCAACGATAGACACGCTCATGCATTGCAGTTGTGGAGTGATGGAGAGATATGGGCTCTGAAACCAAAAACACACCTAGAGAAGGCAAGAGAAAGGGCTGGCACACATGAGGTTACATGTTTTGACCACGCCACAGGGACTTATCAGGTCGAGCATAGGGGCGGTACAATGTCCGATGGCGAGATCCGAGAGTCGAGGATACATGTGGTTGTCCTCCAAGATTTCAAGTGCACTTATGGTAAACCAAGGCAGTACCACTTTCTATGTTCTTATTTGGTGGCAGCAGCTAGGCATCACAACTATAATATCGAGAGAAGGATACCTCACGAGTTCAGTGTCGACACGCTTGTGCACACATGGAGTCCCCACTTCGTGCAATTACTTGCCTCTTCTTTAGTTCATCCAAGAACTTAGCTTGACCATCATAACATTCCCACCTGCATTTTCTAGTGCTATGTTCAAACGGAAAATTTTATCATATATGTCTTAGCAAAAGAAATAAAATATGATTTTATGTTTACCACAAAAATAACCAACCTCATCATACTCAACCATATGGCCGCAATAATGACCTATTCCAAGCTCCGGAGGGACTAGGCCATAGTTGGATTTAACACCACATTCGCACATGACAGGAGGTGCTTTGTAAATTACTCTTTCTTTCTTCTTTTTCTTAACCTTTCGCGGTTCTTCTGGCCATTGGTTCTTAGGACCATACAACCACTCCTTGAAACGACACTTCGCCATTGAAAACACCTAAATAAGGAGACATTAGTACATGAACACATATAGCTCAACATTTCAACACATACACACTTACTTTATACTTGTTTGGACACATAAACTCCAACGTATTCTCATGGTTTATCACAGCTCGATCTCCACAATCGCACAGAGGAGGTTCCTCGAGTTGTCTAACTATGGCTAGGTGCTTCTCCTTAGTTATCATTGACGAATGGTTAGGTGGGGTGGAACCCACCGCTTGAAGTGCTCATGTGGATATCTTCCTCTAAACCAATCGTCAAAAAAGAGGTATCTAGGATCAAACTTGTATGCACCGTCGATCTACTAAAAGAAAAAACATCTCTCATGGTCCTACACAATGAGATTCCAACATAATATTAGTAGCATACTTACACAAATAAAGAAAAATGTTAGTGGAAATAATTTCTTATATTAAAACGACTGCATGTGTAGAAGCAACGTGCCGCTGTGTCTGGATGTTTCGATTGAAAAATATGAGTCGGAAAACCACAGTCACAGTTAGGGACAGTGAGGTCGGGAGGAACGAGTGCATCTTTGCTAGATACGTCGGGGTATAATTCTCGAGGACGACCCCATTTTCGTCAAAACTCCTCCCGAAACATTTCTTGCATATAACAAAACGGATGTAATTTAACAAACATGAATCAAAACATCACAAATAAATGTCAATAAGAACCATAACTAGAATACAACCAATTTCGTTCTAAGAACCCAAAGCAGTTAACATTAAACCATAAACCTAGGGTTTTCCATTTGATGCACAACAATGAACCCATAACATAACTATATGCGAATAGGTTTGCTAGCTTTTTCACGCCCTGGCATCATCCTATGATTGTATAATACATATATTGATGGATACAATGAAACCCTAAGTGATGACGATTATTACGTTCAAAAATCCGACTAATACATACCAAATCGATGCGAAAAAAATTAGGAGGGGAGCGAGGATACCTTGCTCTCGAAGATATACGGATCAAATCAAAGTTTATAAGGTCCAATATGCCGATTCGTAAGGTAGGGTGAAGTGGGGAAAGAAAAAAACCCGAAAGAGAGAAGAAAGAAGAAGAAGAACACTCGGGCAGGAAAGTTGGCCGGGGTTAAATGGCAGTGAGCTCGACGCGGGCGGCGCCGAGATCACTGCTATGCCATCTATCGTGCCCAGGAACTCGGCGCCAGAGACGCCAGCGCCAAGACGTGTTAGCTCGGCGCCAGCACCAATAACGCCGAGTTAAGGGTCTATTTTTTTTTTATTTTTTTCTGTCGAAAGTCTATTTATGAGAAACTTTTTTTTTAAAAAGACCAAAATATAAAAAATTCAGTCGACGAGGCCCACGAGAGCAGCCGGTCTTGTTGCGTAACCGAGAGGATAGAAAGTCTTTGATACATATATGTGGTCAGCTTTCCGATCGTTATTAACAGGTTTTAACCGAAAATCAACATCGTCGTGCTGTCGTCTCGTTCCGTTCCGTTCAAGAAAGTATCGGACCAAAGCACGATCTGCTGATCATGACATGCCACGGCATTTTTCGCAAACACGACCCGGGATCGAACGAGCAGCAGGGATCCAGGACAAAATGCGGCACCCAACCACCCATGCTGCTCCAACATTTCCCTCGTGCCGGAACTGCAGCGCCGTTACAAAAACGCAACGGGTCGGCGAACATTTTCGGCGACGCTCTAACAGTTAGGCTGTCCAGTTCGTAAAGAGGTTCTTGCTGGAACACACCGCCTGGGGCAAATTATACAGCCGGGGGCAAAATAAAAAAGTGTATGCACTGCAGCATTAAAAAAAAAAAGGTGTATGCACTGCAGCCACAGTTACTTTCACACTTCGTTCTGTAAAATAGTAGCGAGAAGTCAAATATTTCTAATTTTAACCAAATATATAAAAGAAAATATGGATACTTATGATCTATAATTTAGTATTATTAAATAAATCGCTAGACGTATTTTTATAATAAACATATTTAGAGATATAAATGTTGTTAATATTTCTACAAACCCAGTCAATTTAAAAAAAAAAGTATATGTATGAGCGTCGTAACCTGTAAAAACATTTCTTGGGATGTTGATGCAGATAAGGCCAAGTTTGGTACGCTCCACGAGGGGCTCTATGAATCCAACAACAGCCAAATGCTCTCCTGTCGAATTGCTTCGTAGATGAAGCTCCAAAAATATACCAAGAGGAGTGCGAAAAAGGAGGAAGAGCTTGAAAAGGGAGCTTCACTCGGCTCCCCCTTGCTTGTGTGGGCTCAACTCGCGGTACAGGAAGGCCAGCATGACGGCATGAGATGGGGAGGGACGAAGGATAGGGCAACGTTGGAGCGGAACAGGGCAAGACAAGAGTGGGACGAGCAAGGAGGCAGCGCTAGCAGTATTTTGTGGTGTGTTGATAGGGCGGGGAGAGAAGAAAAATAAATCTTATCTACTCTTATAAAGCTAAACCTTATTAGATGTTTTCTCTTCTTATGTAAGATGTTCACATTATTTTTCACTAAATATCTCACTAATTTGCAATCCTTTCATGCAAGCTATCTGTGTCACCCCTTACAAAAATATCCACATCATCTCAATTATGTGCAATACTTTTAATCCTTAATCTATTAACGTAAAATCATCAACATATGTTATTTGTTTCATCACCTATCTCTAAATGTGATCAGATATTCTATTAGTTTTTCTTCTATTAGCATACCGATTTTTTACCAGATCCGATATAATAAAATAATATGCAAGTTAACTTCATATATATATATATATATATATATATATATATATATATATATATATATATATATATATATATATATATATATATATATATAGTTGTCGGGTATCATAAAAAAGGGTCCGCTAAGCAAAAACCGAAAAAAACGCTTAGACCTTGTAAATATCGAAGCCAAGAGACAACCACCGGCAAACCCCCACCTTATCCGAGGCTCGGCTGGACCACCCGGCCCACCTCAAACAATATCCGGGCTCACCCGAAGCGGACTCGGCCCAGAACGAAACCATGAGGCCTCGGACGAGGTACCGGTTTTCCGACTTGCCCGAGGCCCCGCGTCACAAGGCCTCAGACGAGGTGCCGATTCTCCGACTCGCCCGAGGCCCTGTGCCATGAGGCCTCGAACGAGCACCCAGTTACCGATTCGCTCGAGGCCGGCTCGGCATCAACCCCGTCACCGCCGCCTTGACCGACTTCTCTGACGGGACGTCACATCCAACTAACGCGTCCAACCACTCCCGCGACGTCAGCCGAACGACGGCACGATACAGCGGAGTGGCCGACGAGACGGGAGTCACATCGACGCCACGCCATCCGGGACAGGACGGGGCAGGGGTTACAGGCCGCTGTGCTCGGCACTGTGCCCACGGCTGACACCCGTGCTGCACTATGCTGCCTAACCCCTGCTCCAAGGACAGCGCAGCGTGGAAAGTCAAGTCTGGGTCCCTGTAGCCTCGGAATCGACGTACAAGACCAACTGCACCCTCTGAGCCTCGGCTATCCGCTTCCGAGCTCCTATAGCCTCGGGACTCGTGCCCGCTGAGCCCCCCACAATGGTTCAGCCTCTGCACCGACCGGGCCTTGGCTCTCTATGTTGTTAGCACTCTGGGACCGGCACGTCGTCCGCAGTACACGCCATGCCCTGCGTCAAGCTGCAGGAGCTCCCACGTCATGCACAGGGCCAAGCTCCTATAGCCTTGGAATCAGCGCACCCGTGCCATCGCATCTACCTAGCCTTGGCTCTCCGCGCCAGTCAAACATACAGTGACCAGCACGCCTCCAACAGAAGAAGGCGTGCATGCCACCATAGGAGCTCCCACGTCGCACAGGATCAGGCGTGACCGGCGTGTCGCCCTAGTGCACCGAGGACAAGACCGTTCCACCGACCATGTCGCCACAGTGACGAGTTGCAGGGCTCGAACATACCGCCCCTGCTCACAAAACGCCACGTAGCAAATACATGTACGACCCCTGTGTCTCCCTTTGACTATAAAAGGGAGTGACCAGGGCCGCTTCTAGGGAGAGAGGGGACTCACACATGCAAGTAACGCACAACGCTTTGTAACATACACGCTCCCTCACTACAAGAGATCAACATCTCAAGCAACCCACGTCACTCTACGCAGAGACCTGGGATTAGCTCCCTCTCGCTCAGCTTGTAAGCCCCTACTACAAGCATCTCGGTGCAAGGAATACAAGATCGCTCTCTTAGACTAGACATAGAGCACCTATTGCCTGAACCAGTATAAACCTTGTGTCCCTTTGCATCACCATCCGGGATTAGGGGCACGCAGTACACTTTCACTGGTCGATTGAGGACCCGTTGGACCCAAAACACCAATAGTTGACGTGCCAGGTAGGGGCCATACTGCGTGTCAGCTTAGTCATCCCAACAAGTTCCGGATGGCAGACCCCGTGCGACCACTGCATCTCAGCATGGTGATCTGGTTCGGGAGCCTAGAGTTCATGTCTCTAGGATATGAGTACGATATGGTACTCCTCCCACCCAGAGCCCCATCGACCGACGATGACATCACGCACCAGCAGGCTAAGCACAGGCGGCGCGTGGGCCACCGCTCTCATCGCGCTCACTAGGCATGACGTGGGTGGGACCACCCCGACACCGTGCGAGCTCAGGGCGACGCACCGCGCTCTGCCAGTATCCCATACCTGGCTGTTGGTAGAAAGTCCCTGGCTGGGGACCTATCTAGCTTAAGCCTAGGCAAGGGAAAGATGCCGGTGGCACACAGCAACGCTGAAAGGTCCTTGTTTGGTTTTGGTAATTGAGTGACAACTTAGGTGGACTAATTGTGTTTATGTGAGATACACAGGTGATTAGTCCACAGGTACATGTGTGTGAGCAACATATGCCATGGAGGTGAAAATGGCTTGGAAATATTGCAAAGCTCACACATGTGATGATGAAGGAGCTTAAATGCACATGAGACATGACATTGAGTCATGTGATCAAGGTGGAGAAGATCAAGACAAGACTTGGCTTGATGGACCGGTTGCAAGCGTGAAGGGCAAGTCGAAGGCTTTGGAGTGATGGACCATGTGGCGGTGAAGCTTGAGCAAGACTTGGCACCGATGGACGATAGCAACGGAGAAGAGCAAGTAGAGTCAAGATCGATGAACCAATATGATCATGTGATGATATGGAGTGGATCATATCATTGTTGATCGTGTTGGTGCATGTGTTGCATCGACATTGAAGGAGATGGAATGGATTGCGTAAGGCAAAGGTATAACCTAGGACATTTCATTTCACCGATCATAGGTGTGTAGAGAAGTTTATGACTGGGTTTAGGATAGATGGCCGTACTATCAAGAGGGGCAAACTTGTTTGCATATCGGTCATCTAGTGCCACTCGAGTGATCTAACTTTGCATTGTCGCTAGGATCGAGTGGCATGGCAAGTTGAGTGGCTAACATCCTTTGGGAAATGATTGTGAAAATGCTAACACATATACACATGGTGGTGTACACTTGGTGGTGTTGGCACATTTACAAAGGAGGTGGTGTTGGCGCTTTCAGGAAAATGGAATGCCTATTTTCTATTGCGCCGGATGCAAATTCTTGTGGTTAGCTCATTGGAGCAAGGGTGAAGAAGTTAGAAGTGAAAACGAGTTGATCGCGAAGATGCTGGCGTCGGTCAACTGACCGGACGCTGGATCTGAATGCACTGGACGCTGGCAGGCTGCGTCCGGTCAGGCTGATGTATGATGACGCAGAAGCTGGAGTGTGACTGGACGCTGGCTGCGTCCGATCAAGTGTGACCGGACACGTCCGGTCGAGGTCGGTACCTTACTAGAAACAACCGGACGCTGGGGGTTCAGCGTTCGGTCAATTAAAAGCTGCTGCATCTGGTCAAGTCAAGTGACCGTTGGAACCAGGACACGTGGCCGTCTGTGGGCGACCAGACGCTGAGGTCCAGCATCTGGTCAACACGACCAGAGCGTCCGGTCGGCCCGACCGTTGCCCAGTAAAGGGGTAACGGCTAGTTTAGCCCTTGGGGCTATAAATAGAAGTGGCCTTCGGCCATGGCTGGTGTGGAGCACCTAAGGGGACTTAGTGTCCATGCTTGTGAGTGCTTGGGAGCTCTCCATCACACATATACATGATAGTGATCATTCGATTATGTGAGTGAGCGATTCTAGTGCGATTGCATCATGAGGTTGCATCGAGTGGCACTAGGTGATCGAGTTGCAAGCCGGTGGTGCTTGTTACTCTTGGAGGTTGCCACCTCCTAGACGGCTTGGTGGTGGTCTCCATTGAAGCGCACAAGAAGCTTGTGCGGCGCTCTAGAGAAGTGCTTGTGAGGGGCACTTATGCTCGCCCCGCGGGAGCCATAAAGAGCAACTCTAGTAAAGCATGTCATTGAGCTACTCTTACTCAAGGGGTAGGTTCTTGCAGCACCCGACGTGTGGGCTTAGCGGGTGATGCTAATTAGCCGCCAAACCACCAAATGAGCGGTCGACACAACGGGGACTAGCGTGTTGGCAAACACGTGAACCTCGGGAGAAAAATTATCGTGTCAACCTTGTTCTTCCCATTGGTTTGCATCCCCATTACACAAGCTTGCAATTACTTTTATACATATTAAGCTTGTGTAGTTGCTCGTGTAATTAGATAGCTTGTGTAGCTTGCTAATTACCTTCTTGCGTGTGTAGCATAGAAGTAGCTCCCTTGCGTGACTAATTTGGTTTGAGTAACCTTGTTAGTCACATTGCTTAGTTTGTGTAGCTAAGTATTTGCGCTCTCTAATTAGGCATTGGTTGCCTTGTTATTGAGCATTGCTAGTGAGCATCGTTAGCTTTGTGTTTTTGCTTACTAGCATGTGTAGGAGCTCCCTTGTTGCTTAAAGTACTAGTGGCATAGGTTTGTGTAACCTTGCTCCTAGAATTGTTTAAGAGAGCTCTAACTAGCCCGGCACTTTTGTTGCATAATTGTTATCTTTGCAAGGTGCTAGTGAACATATATAGTGGGATATAGTCTTGGCTAGACCGATAGTTTTAATTCCGCATTTGTATCGGTTAGCCGACGCGATTAATTTTAGAAAAGACTATTCACCCCCCTCTAGTCCACCATCTCGACCCTTCAAATGCCCCGTCATCAAGCTTTGCCCTGCCACCTCCTGAGGAGTCAACTCCAGCAGAGTGGAGCCCGGTGACGACACCATCCCTGTACCCCTTCGGGTTGGGCAATGCCGCCGCCGCCTACGCTTCCGCTCACACAGAGCCCCTAGGACGCCACCAACGTTTTGCCCTCAACCTCATCACCACAACCCTGACTCACACCCACACTGACTCCTCGGAGGAGGACGAGGTGTGGGCCAGAGTGGACTTCTTTGGGCTTCGTGACCCTAAAGTCATGCGCCGCTTCATGGCCGTGAGCGATTACTGCTTCAGCTACTCTGACTCCGATGATGAAGACACTTACAACCCCACTCGTGAGTGCTTCAATGTCGAGCTCGGGGTGCTGAGCGTGAGTGATGAGGACGAAGGGGTAGGCAATCGCTCCCTGCCCCATGAGGGGGTAGGCGACGCCACACCTCCA
Organism: Miscanthus floridulus; assembly: GCF_019320115.1. Classification (NCBI taxonomy): domain Eukaryota; kingdom Viridiplantae; phylum Streptophyta; class Magnoliopsida; order Poales; family Poaceae; genus Miscanthus; species Miscanthus floridulus. The sequence goes on from NC_089581.1 coordinate 164,547,641, forward strand.
CATGTCGAGCCCTCAGCAGCGCGGAACGAGAACCCCGCCCCCGAGGAACTTCGACGCCTAGACCTGGAGCAGCTCCACAAGCTTTAGGCCAAGGTCAAACAAGGCTGACTCCTTCTACAGTAGCTCTGAGACACTCTCGAGCAAGAGCAGCAGGGTCAAGGTGATGGCGGAGCAGCCCCACGGAGGGCTCACGACATCAACCACCGCATCAATAACGACGAAGGGGGCGAGCAACCCCCTATCTTCAATCGCGCTAGCTAGAACGTCACAATAGCAGTGATGCTACTCCGGACAATGCCTGAGCCCTCTACCTCAGAGGGGCGATGGGTCCACGGTGAGCTCCGAGACCTCCTCAAGACCACCGCGGTACAACAGGCCGAAAGTTCTACCTCTCGATGACACAGGGGCGCCTCAGAACTACCCGCGGCACTGCCTCAGTAGGATAGAGAGGCCTCAGTTCGTCCTGAGCCTGCTCGGGCACCGAAAGCCAACAAGGCCCCCTCGGTGCATGACCGCCTCAGCGACCGACGCGAGGCGCAAGACGACCACGATGTGGTCAGCAGGCGGCGGCGCCATGACAACGATGGGCCCACCTGAGGCTACCACCCGCACCAAGGCGATCGCTACAACAGTGGGGAGGACCGCAGTCCTTCTCCTAGGCCACCTGGCCCTCTAGTCTTCAGCAAGGCCATCCGCGGCGCCCACTTCCTGGCCCGGTTTCAGCAACCGGCCAACCTCTCAAAGTACAGCGGTGAGACCAACCTTGAGTTGTGGCTGGCCGATTACTGCCTGGCTTGTCAGCTAGGCGGCGTGGACGATGACCTACTCATCATCCACAACCTCCCCTTGTCCCTGTCAGACTCAACACGAGCCTAGCTCGAACACCTCCCTCTCTTGTAGATCAACAACTGGCGTGACTTGGTAAAGGTCTTCGTTGAGAATTTCTAGGGCATATATGTGCACCTCGGGAACTCCTAGGACCTCAAGAGTTGTCGCTAGAGGCCGGACAAGTCTCTCTGAGACTTCATCCGACGCTTCTCCAAGCAATGCACCGAGTTGCCCAATGTTGGTGACTTAGAAATTGTTCAGGCATTCCTCTCCGGCACCTCCTGCCGAGACCTAGTCCGAGAGTTAGGCCAGAACATACCAACCATGGCGGCCACGCTGCTCAACATTGCCACCAACTTCGCCTCAGGGAAAGAGGCTGTCAGGGCCATCTTCCCCGACAACTACACCGGTTTGAATAAAGCATGTCCAAAAGTCCCATTCCCATTACCTCAAATCGACCAAATCATTGACTCCACTACGGGATGCGAAACTCTATCTTTCCTTGATGCATATTCCGATTACCATCAAATCAAGATGAAAGAATCCGACCAGCTCGCGACTTCTTTCATCACCCCATTCGGCATGTACTGCTATGTGACTATGCCATTCGGCCTCAGAAACGTAGGGGCCACATACCAGCGGTGCATGACCTAGGTCTTTGGCGAGCACATCAGGCGAACCGTCGAGGCCTACATGGATGACATCATGGTTAAGTCTAGGAAGGCTAGTGATCTCATCGATGACTTGGAGATAGCCTTCAAATGCCTCAAAGAGAAGGGCATCAAGCTCAACCCCAAGAAGTGTGTCTTCGGGGTCCCTCGAGGCACGCTCTTGGGATTCATAGTCTCGGAGCGCGGCATCGAGGCCAACCCAGAGAAGATCTCGGTCATGACCGACATGGGACCAATCCGAGACCTTAAGGGAGTGTAGAGGGTTATGGGATGCCTTGCGGCCCTGAGCCGCTTCATCTCACGCCTTGGCAAAAAAGGCTTGCCTCTGTACCACCTCTTGAGAAAATCTAAACACTTTTCTTGGACCCCTGAGGCCAAAGAAGCCCTCACCAAGCTCAAGGCACTGCTCACCAATCCTCTCATCCTGGTCCCAAACACCATCATCACTGACGATGGGACACAATTCACCGGCCACAAGTTCCTAACGTTCTACGACGACCACCACATCTGTGTGGCCTGGTCAGCCGTAGGACACCCTAGGATAAACAACCAAGTAGAACGTGCCAACGGCATGATCCTACAAAGTCTCGAGCTAAGAATATACAACCGGTTGAAGAAATTTGGCAAGAAATGGCTTGCCAAACTCCCATCGGTCATCTGGAGCCTGAGGAACACTCTAAGCTGAGCCACAGGGTTCACACCGTTCTTCCTAGTCTTTGGAGCCGAGGCCATCCTCCCCACTAACTTGGAGTATAGTTCCCTGAGGCTACAAGCCTACAATAAGCAAAGCAACCGCACTGCCCGCGAGGATGCCCTCGACCAACTAGAAGAAGCCCGAGACGTTGCGCTGCTACACTCAGCCAAGTACCAGCAAGCCCTACAACGCTATTAAGCCCGGTGCATTCAAAGCCGAGACCTAAAAGTGGGCGACCTGGTGCTGAGACTGAGGCAGAACAATAAGGGCCGCCACAAGCTAACCCCGCCATGGGAAGGGCCATACATCGTCGCCCAAGTGCTAAAGCCCGGGACCTACAAGCTAGCCAACGAGAAGGGCGAAATCCTCACCAATGCTTGGAACATAGAATAGCTACATCGCTTCTACCCTTAAATTCCCAAGCATTGCATACATTGTTTCTCGAAATACAATAAAGAAGCGTTCTTTAGTTGTTCTAATTTTTTGATAAACCCCCTGAGCCCATCAATGGGGGATCGGCGTTACGATAACGCTATAAGGGAGACTCAGCTCTGCCTCTATAGAACTGAGCCTCCCTCAGGGGCTAGAAGGGGAGACCCCCCTAAGTCCTAGACACTATTTTTTACTCATTTTTTTAAAAAATTCTACGCCAAACACTCTCGCGTACTCTGATAAATCGATTATAAAAAACCTAAGGACCGAAAGTCTATCTCAGGGCCAAAAGGCCGGCTGAGCCGTGAGATGGCCTATGCCTCTAGGCTACGGCAACTCCCTCACCACCTTTTGCCCAAAGGGCAGCTTAGGCTCTGAGGAAGTTTTTTGCAAGAGATATGTTCAAAGACAAGACAGAGGGCAGAGGCTCAGAAATACAATAAAAAATGATTAAAAAGCATATACACACAAGTACTTTAAAAGGCCTCGATGGCCATAAGCGTCATGGTACAATGATGTAAGTCCTAATCTATTTACATGCCTACTTTGGCCTAGGTCAAAACTCAGGGTCGCCAACATCGGCGATCAGCGTAGGAGGAACAACCTCCTCTTCGAACAACCTGGCCAGTGCCGTGCCAGGGGCCTCAGCCACCTCCACCAGCTTTATGACCTCCTCCTTGGCCTTCTCGTCATCCTCAGCCATGACATAACCATCACTGATGGCCTTGAGGTCGATGCCAGCGTAGTGCAAGGAGACGACGGCCAAGGCAAGCTTGACGCCCGTATGCAGCGCCCCTCGGAGCCGCTCATGGACTCGGCCGCTCAACGCAATCAAGCGGCTCCCAAGGGAGCTGCCTGACTCGACCCCCCGACCTCTAGGGCCTCGCAGATAGTACGGGCAGCGCTCCACAACGCGTTGTGCTCTTGGATCTTAGCCTCGAGCACCACCTGCACTACGACAGAGGCCTCAGCTACCCGGGAGGCCTCCTTCTTCAACCCTACACCAAGACAAGCAGGATGGGGTTAAGCACGAAAGAAAACAAGTCGAATAGGGGCACAAGCCTATGAGACTCACCCTCGGCTTTCTCCCTCTAGTTTTGGACCTCGACCCGAGAGGCCTCGGCCGCCCTAGAAGCCTCCCTCTCCAGCTCTGCGCCACATCAGGGAGTTAGGGGTCGAACGCAAGAAAAATAAATAAAACAAGGAGCGCGGCTCAACAGGACTCACCATCGGCCTTTTCCTTCTAGGCTAAGGCCTCGACTCGGGAGGCCTCGGCCACCTTGACAGCCTCTGCCAGGGCACCATTCATCAGCAGGTGCGTGCCCTGCTCCACCTTTAGCTGATCGGCGATAGCCTTGGTAGAGGCCACCTCTTGTTCGCCCCAGGACCTAAAGGTGTCCCGCTCGCTGGCCACCTGGGTTAGCTCCTCCTCCAGCTCCTAGATCCGCGCCGCCAAAGGGGCGGCCTGCTCCCGAGCCGTGGCTACCTCGACCTTCATGTCAGCACATTGAAGGCAAAGGTCCTCCACCTCCACGCTCTACGCCGACAGAAGCTCATTAGCATTGGTGAGCAGGTCCTTCTGCTACCAGAGCTAGTCCCAGACGTCCCTCTCCTACCAGAGGAACATTGACTTCTCGAGGGACCGGGCCTCAAGCTCCTGGATAGGCAGAACAAACGTCAAGCACTGTGAGAAAACTCGGGAAAAAGATGACACAGCACAAGAAAAGAAAGCACGTACCTGGGCAACGTCGGGCAGGTTGTCAGCCACGACGAACAGCGCTGTCCGCAGCGACCGCTCCGCTAGCCAGCGAAATTGCTCGAGGGAGCCCTAGTGCCCCCCTCGTCCATGTCCTCGAGGGCAAACAGAGGCTCCCCCTCAGGGTCATCCTAGCTCCACCACAAGACACGCGGGCTATCCCACCGTGGGGCTTGGGTCATACCCGGACAAGGGCCGAGCTTCCCTCACTAGAAGTCAGAGCTGGCTACTCCGCGGTGCTGGCCACCTCGATGTCCACCACCTTCTTCCCCTAGGAAGTATCATCGGAGGAGATTGAATGAACCTCCACTTCCCAGGTGCTCTCCTACGATGGCAGTGGGTCTTGGACCGAGGGTGGTACCGAAGCTTGCCCCACCTCCATCTCTGTATCCTAGGCCACTGGCTTTGCCGCGCCCAAGCCAGCCTCTACCACCTCGGCCTCGGTGGTCCCAGGAGCTCCAGCCTCCGCCACCTTGGCCTCGGTGGTCCTAGGAGCCTCGGTGTCCGCCACCTCGGCTTTGGAAGCCCTGGAAGCCCCGACCTCCACCACCTCAGCCTTGGAGGTCCTAGGGGCCTTAGCCTCACCCTCGGTGGCCTCAGCGATTGAAGGCGCCTTGGCTTCACCTAACTCGAGGGCCCTGGCCTCGCAGGGCGTAGGCGCCTCCTCCCCCACCTACTTTGTGGCCACCTCGGTAGCCTCTCCTTGGGCAACCAGCTCCTTCGGGTCGGGCCTAGCCGATGCCGCGCCACGCTGCATGGCGGCCTACGCGTCCACCACACATCGAGCGGTGGAGCTAGTGCTCACCTTGAGTGCCTTAAGTGGCACCAGGGCGGGCGCTTCCACCTAACGCTTCCGGCTAAAGACAAAACACTCATGAGGTCAGCATACGACCAAAGAATGAGTGAGAGATGCTGCAAACTCCACTAACAAAACACTTACCTTGAACGGGGAAGCAATAGCTTCTACACCGCATCCCTCATCCTCGGTAATGGCGGTGGCAGCAGTAGTGGCACAGCCCCCGTGTTCACCAGTACTGGCCAGCCCTCGCCGGACTCCAATGCCCCCTTGGCCCTCTACATGGGCAGTTGAGTTGCCCTTGCCGTTGAGCCCATCGGGCTGACAGCGCGCTTCCCCGACGCCCATGTCTCGCGTGTGTCGGCCTTGGCCCCAGGGCGGGCGATCGCTAGCCCCGAGGCGCCCTATCCTCCTCTTGGAGACACCAGGCCGCTCGCCAATGCCCTAGGCACCGTCTCCCTGACATCAGGGAGGTGGTCCAGGGACCCCGCCCCGCCTCACTCTCATCGTCATCGCTCAAAAAATCCATCAATGATGATGACAGAGATAGCTCCTCCGGGAGACTGTCGTGCCCCTGTTGCCGGTGACGTTTCTCCAACTCATCGCGCTCAAGGCTCTTCCTCTTGCACCTTGTCTCCTTGGCGTCCTTCTGCTCCTTATACGCCTCGGCGTGCGCCCTGTTCTCCGCTCGCCGCCTTGCGTCCTTAGGAATGGGCGGTGGGGAGGCTCGCACATCCCTCATCCCCTGTAGGAATGACAAACATAAATAAGGGAACAAATTGAAAACATAAGGAGCAAGTAGGCCTCGGGGACCATAGCGACGCATGACTCACCAGAGAGATGTACCCCCACGACGGGCGCATCAGGAATGGGGTCAGATCACTGCTCCTCTACCGCCCCTCCACCATCTCTCTCACCTGACGCAGAATCTCCTCGTCAGAAAGGGTGACGGCAGATAATCGGATGCCATCGATCGGCTCACCCGGTGTCATCTCGAATAGGCGTTGCCGTCGAGCCATCAGCGGCAGCACCCTCTAGTGGTGGAAGGCTGCCACAACCATGGCCATCGTAAGGCCACAGCCGCATAGCCTCTCCAGCGCCCTCAGGAGCAGTTGCAACTTGGACTGATCAGCCAACGGGACGCTGTACCTCCACCTCTCTGGCTGGCTCTCCACGACCCGCCTAGTATAAGGGGGAAGCCTGTTGTCATCATTATGGAGGTAGAACCAGCTGTTGTACCAGCGGCGGTTGGACGACGCGAGCTAGGCCAGGATGTAGAAGGGCTGCCGGTCTTGGCACACTTGGAGAGTGCAGCCGCCGACCCTCAACGCCTTCCACATGCCCGTCGTGCCCACCGGCTTGGTGGTGAGCCCCACCCGGAAGAAGTGGAGCCACAGCTCCCAATGGGGGGCACTACCTAGGTACCCCTCACAGATGGCGACGAAGATGGCTGCCTGTGCGATGGAGTTGGGGTTGAAGGTGTGGAGCTCCATGCCATAGTAATGTGGGAGCACCCACATGAACCAGTCCACCGGCAAGCCAAGGCCACACTCGTGGAAGGCCACAAAGCTCACGATGTAGCCATCGCGTGGCCTCGACTCTGACTCGTCCCTCAGAGCAATCCACTCTGGTCTATTGGGGTCGGTGACCGGGCGGAGGAGACCGTCGTCGACGAGCAACTACAGCATCGCCGCGGACACGTCGGATGGACCCCAAGGATCTGCCTAGAGGACAACAGCACCACCGGCCATGGGTGCGGTGGAGAATGTGGCTACAGCGGTAAGGCGTGCTCTCGCTATCTCTCTCTCTCTCCTTTCCTCCCCCTTCTCCCTTTTTCTCCCCGGCGCTCTCTTCCTCTGTTCTTAGCAACCACTCGAGGGTAGAATGGGCAAACGTAGGCACAAAAGGTAAGGAGGGGCGGGGCATGACTCGTCATGTATCTATGAGGGAGGAAAGAGGGCAAAACGAGCGGGCGACAAAACCGGGAAAGTTTCCCTTAGATCTAGCGTAGTTAATTCGGATCCAACCAAACCGCCCACGTGTCCACCTTTTTCTTATTAACCGTGTGCACACAGTAATGTCCCATTTGTAGACACCGTTCTGTCTCCTTGAGGAACCACCTCAAAAGGTGCACACATCATCGTCAGCCAATGGGAAGGGAATATCCCCCACCCGATTCCTTTCAAACTAAGGAACTGGGCACTGAGCCCATTACGGTCTAGGGGTTTGAAGGCTAGGCCCCCGAGGGTCTCGATAGCTGCCCCAGGATAAACAGAGTCAGGGATGACTATGGGCGAGCCCATACATGGTTGAGGCCCAAGCAAGCAATTACTTGCGATGCCCTAAGTCGTGTCCGAGATCGGTAGGGAGGTCTCTGAATGGGATGCCACCGTAGGGAGGCACCGAGCCCCAGGGTCTAATTGAATGGCCTAGGGACCCACTAGAGAAGCCCTCTAGTACTTTTGGAGTGTGTCTTTGAACCGCTAGCCGACCCCCATCGAATGGGGCATAGGCCTCCACTCAGACTTACCCAATAACAGCTCACCGAAGGTGTCACTGCTCGCCCACCGAGGGTAGCCTAGCATACTCCACCCCCCTTCCAAACAAAAAGGATGCGCGAGGACTGCACAAAAAAGACAGGAAAAACTCCTAATCGCCCTCTTGCTCTGAGCAGAGGCTTGGGGTGCTTCCTGTAACCAAGCCAAGGCCCAGCGACCCAAACTTGCACTCGGGGGCTCGACAAATGCGATAAAACCCCTCACTCAACATGAAAAAAAGCCCCTAGAGGAATAAAATCCACTCCTCCAGGGCCTCGGGGGGCTACACCCGGTGGGTACGCTCACGCGCACCCACCGAAGCCTTGAGTACGAAACACCATCCCGCCAGGAGCTGCCGCGAGCCAAGTCTCGTCAAAACCTCAGGGAGAGCGCTCACACTCTCCCCGAGGCTCGGGGGCTACTGTCGGGTACCATAAAAAGGGCCCCCCTAAGCAAGAACCAAAAAATCGCTTAGACCTTGTAAATATCGAAGCCAAGAGACAACCACCGGCAAACCCCCACCTTATCCGAGGCTCGGCTAGACCACCCGGCCCACCTCGAACAATATTCAGGCTCACCCAAAGCGGGCTCGGCCTAGAACGAAACCACGAGGCCTCGGATGAGGTACCGGTTTTCCGACTCGCCCGAGGCCCCGTGCCACAAGGCCTCGGACGAGGTACCGATTCTCTGACTCGCCCGAGGCCCCGTGCCACGAGGCCTCGGACAAGCACCCAGTTACCGACTCGCTCAAGGCCAGCTCAGCATCAACCCCGTCACCACCGCCTTGACCAACTTCTCTGATGGGATGTCGCATCCAACTAACATGTCCAACCACTCCCGCAATGTTAGCCGAACGATGGCATGATACAGCGGAGTGGCCGACGAGACGAGAGTCACATTGACGCCATGCCATCCAGGACAGGACGGGGCAGGGGTTACAGGCCGCTGTGCTCAGCACTGTGCCCACAGCTGACACCCATGCTACACTATGCTGCCTAACCCCTGCTCCAAGGATAGCATGGCGTGGAAAGTCAAGTTCGGGTCCCTATAGCCTCAGAATCGACGTACAAGACCAATTGCACCCTCTGAGCCTCGGCTATCCGCTTCCGGGCTCCTGTAGCCTCGAGACTCGCGCCCGCTGAGCCCCCCACAATGGTTTAGCCTCTACATCGACTAGGCCTTGGCTCTCTACATTGTCAGCACTCTAGGACTGGCATGTCATCCGCAGTATGCGCCATGCCCTACGTCAAGCTGCAGGAGCTCCCACGTCATGCATAGGGCCAAGCTCCTGTAGCCTCAGAATCAGCGCACCTGCACCGTTGCATCTACCTAGCCTCGGCTCTCCATGCCAGTCAAACATACAGTGACCAGCACGCCTCCAACAGAAGAAGGTGCACATGCCACCATAGGAGCTCCCACATCGCATAGGATCAGGCGTGACTAGCGCGTCGCTCCAGTGCACCAAGGACAAGACCGCTCCACCGACCATGTCGCCATAGTGACGAGCTACAAGGCTTGGACATACCGCCTCTACTCACAAAATGCCACATAGCAAATACATGTACCGCCCCTATGCATCTCTTCAACTATAAAAGGGAGTGACCAGGGCCGCTTCTAGGGAGAGAGGAGACTCACACATGCAAGTAACGCACAACGCTCTGTAACACACATGCTCCCTCACTGCAAGAGATCAACATCTCAAGCAACCCACGCCACTCTACGTAGAGACCTGGGACTAGCTCCCTCTCTCGCTCAGCTTGTAAGCCCCTACTACAAGCACCTTAGTGCAAGGAATACAAGATCGCTCTCTTAGACTAGACATAGGGCACCTATTGCCTGAACCAGTATAAACCTTGTGTCTCTTTGCATCACCATCTGGGATTAGGGGCACGCAGTACACTTTCACTAGTCGGTTGAGGACCCACCGGACCTAAAACACCGACAATAGTATATAGCATAACATATAGTAATAATATATATAAAAGATTTATTTTTAAGAAAATCCTGAGGCAACGCGTAGGGCATGCTTATAGTATAATTAATAAGTGAGTAAAAAATGAAAGGGTAGCTATGCTCATTATTTTAGGCCATTTCATGTGAGCCACATTGGCCTACATAGTATAGTGGTAGTGCGTTTGCTTCGTAAGCGAAAGGTCGCGAGTTTGATCCTCATGGGGGCTTTATTTGATGACGGTATTATGTGTTGCGATTTGTGATGAATTTTTAGAACCCACTTGATTTTTTCCCTTCCCATGTCGCACGAGCACATCTCCCTCGTGGTTCATGCGTGGTGTCCCTCAGTTGTTCTCTTCTTATAGGCATAGTTATTAGGACTAGACTAGACCGACGATTCGACCGCTAAAAGACCAAACCAGAGCCTCAATCGGTCCGATTCACTTGAATAGGAGGACGCTGTTCGTGAAAGTTGCTTTGCCACCCCATCCTTCACCTCTTCATTCCTTTGCCTTTTCTTCTGAACCTTTTTTGGGCTATTGTCAACCTTTGCTGCATTCGAAGCTCCTAGTAATAGGAGATCATTATTCGGTTTTTTCATAGATATCCATGTCATCTCCTTCATTACTGAAAGTACAATCAAGTCTTAATTATGGATTTTGGTGATAATAATCACACAATTAGAGAACTAATGAGATTTATTGAGATGACAAGTAGGGAATTTATATTCGAGGATGCTACATAAAATGGAGGAGCCCCCAATTACAAATATAGATGGCTTCAAACTCAAAGGAGGTTTAAGTTCTTTTATATATTGAATTTGAGTATTGAAAAAGCCGTACTATAAAAGGGGGCACAATGCTTAAACTAATATGTGCTACCAAGTGCTCAAACAACCACAAGCATCCTTAGATTCATAGCCAAGATAGTCTCCACTTCACTATTACCCTTTGTTGTTTTGCGGGGTGCGAGCTCTGACTCGCCTGACCACTTGGGTGCGAGCTCTGACTCGCCCGACCCCTTGGGTGCGGGCTCAAGTTCGCCCAACCCTTTGATCCTATGCCCATTTACTTAGGATTTTGGTGTTTAATGACCAACACAACCAAATTGGACTAATAGATTTGCAAGTAGTTGTTTTGTAGTTCAATAGGATGCAAAATGTGACTTGGACAAAGGCGACGTGATGATCCGATGATCAACACCTCAAGAAAGACATGTGAAGATGCATAGAAGGCATACAATGTCAAGCAAAGTTCAAGCACAAAGATTGGAACCAAGCCAGATACAAGATCACGAATAAACGAGCTCGATAGAGGTGACTAGACACGGCCCTATAAGTGACCGGATGCTCCGATCAAGTGCCAGGCAACAACAGGCATCGACAGCTATGACTAGACGTTGAGTGTAGCAGTGATCGGATGCACTGGTGCCACTGTTCATCACCATGGCAGTGTTTTCAGCTCGACCGGATGCAGCAGATGGGATGATCGGATGCACGAAGTGCAGCGTCCAATCGAGTCTAGAGAGGTTCTAGAGCGGCGCCAACATGACCGGACGCGTCCGGTCGATGATGACCGGACTCTGAGCAGAGTCCGATCAATGCGCGTGCTCCAACAGTTGGGATGACCAGACACATCTGGTCAGGGCGTGATCAGCGTCCGGTCAGTAGCAGAAAGTTGTGTTTCACCCCCAACGACAACTTTCTCGGTGGGGCTTATAAATAGACCCACCAACCGGCCATTTAAGACGTGTGGAGCCGAGGAAACATACCAAGGGTGTTGATACACCATTTTAGTGATCTCCACTTAGATAGTGCTTAGTGATTCATTAGGTGATTAGCGTAGGTGCTTTGTGAAGTGCTTATATTGATTAGACCCCACTTATGCGCTTGCTCTAAGTTTAGGCCTGGTGTTTAGTGAGGTTTGCATACCTTTTACCACTCGGTGCTTGCATGCATCATTGTTGTACATCGGAGGGGCTTGTAGTCTTACGAGATCACACCAACCGCGTTTGTGGTGTGGCCGCCACCGTGTACTGAAGGGAACCAGACCCACAGCGGTTCGGCCAGAAGCTTGATAGTGAAGACGGCAGGAGCGGTCTGGGAGAGGCTTGCCAAAAGGCACACCAGAGACCTACTTGCATGTGGGGAAGGCTCGGGGCTATCCACGGAGTTACCCGATCGGGAGCTTGGCCCTTGCGATTGTGAGGGGCTCCAACGAGGACTAGGGAGAAGCTTGCGTGCTTCTCGATGCCTCGATAAAAATATTAGAGTCATTGATGGGAGTTTGCATATCTCTACCTTACTCTTTAGCTTTCACATTTATATTGTTTGCATAATTCCTTTTACGGTAGAGATAGCAACACACTAGTAAAACCGTAGTTGCACATTTAGATATTTTATCTTTTGCATAGGTTTTGCTAAGAATAGAAAAGTGGCCATAGTTTAGAGTTAGAGTTTTAAGTTGCCTAATTCACCCCCCCCTCTTAGGCATCACGGTTCCCTTTCAATTGGTATCGAAGCCGGTTAGCTTAATTTGGACCTTTGGCTTCATCGTCATTGTGTCGACGCTATTTAGAGTAGTTGGGATGGATACCACTAGGCCTTCGCACTTTGATGGCACTAATTTCTCTTACTATAAAGCTAGAATGGCTTGTCATTTTGATGTGATAGATTTGGGTGTTTGGAGAGTCACTCGTGATGGGATGAAACCCATCAAGAATCCTGATAAACCCACAGAGAGTGAAGAAAAAAAATCATTTCAATGCTAGAGCTAAAAATTGCTTGTTTGAATCTTTTAGCATGAACGTGTTTAACCAAGTGTTCACTTTAAATATGGCACATGAAATTTGGTTAAAACTCTAAGAGCTCCATGACGGCTCAACTAATGTTCATGAGCAAAAACATTGTCTAGCTAAACAAAATTATGATTCCTTTAAAATGAATGATGATGAGCTTGTTTGTGATATGTATTCTTGTTTGAATCTAATTATCAATGAGCTCCATTCAATACGATTAACAAAGCTAGATGATGCGGACATCCTGAGGAAGATCATCTCCATGCTACCACAAAAGAAGTATGCAAGCATCATCACCATCCTTCACAACATGGAGGACTTGAGCACCATGACCCCGGCCATAGTCATTGGCAAGATAGTGGCATTTGAAATGTCATGCAAGATGAGTCAAGAAGAAGCCTTTTCATCAAGCAAAGGCAAAGCTCTCGCATGCAGTGAGAAAAAGAAGATGAAGGGCAAGCAAGTTAAGACAAGCTCAAGCTCCTCAAGTGAAGATAAAGAAGAAGATGAGGATGATGATGATGATGAAGATTCAAGTGATGATGATCAATCTTCCTTCTCCACCTCTGACCTTGATGAAGAATCAATCAAACTTATCAACAAGGTAGAGAAGATGATCCAAAGGCTCAATGTCAAGGGTGTGCCCATCTAAATTCAAGATTTCATCTTCACCAATCAAAGAAATGAGCAAAGAAAGAAAGAATGCTATGAATGTAGCGAGTTGGGGCACCTTGTGAAAGTTTACCCAAACAAGCCCACACCCAAGATAAATAAGAAGGCATGCAAGGACAAAGCCCTCACATCAATAAGGTCATGGGATGATTCTTCAAGTGAAGAAAAAGACCATCACAAGAGGCGAGGGCACAAGCACTTCACGCGTGTGCCTTATGGCATGAGGTAACAAATAGTCTATCCCTAGTGATAGTGACAATAATAGTGATAGTGATGATGAGCTACCTTCTTATGATGAAATTATGCAAGAAAATCTTAACTTTGCTAAAGTTTGCACTAGTCAACAAAAGAAGCTTGAAAAATTAAAAGAAAAACTAGATAGCTCACAACAAGTTTATGCTACTTTGCTTGAACAATATGAAACTTTTGTCAATCTGAATATGGAGCTATCTACTAAAATTGAGCAATTTGAGACTAGCGCAAACACAAATAATTGCATAATCAATGATGAGCAACTTGTAAAGAAAAATGAAAAATTAAAGGAAAAGTTTGCTAGCTCAAAAGATGCTTAAAAAAGTTTGCTTGCTAAAATAGAAACCATGTGCAAACATTGTGATAAGCTAACTAATAAAGTTGCAAATCTTGAAGCCATCGGTATAACCCCCACCGAGACACTTAAAAAGAAAGGTTCAATTTTTGACATGTCTAAAAAGGATACCTCTACTTCTTGCAATGATTTATGTTTAGACTCACCCTTGTGCAACCAAATTTGTGTTGAGAAAGTTGTTGTAGATACATGCACACAAGAGGTTGCAATAGAGAATAAGCAACTCAAGCAAAAAGAGGCTCGCCTTACCAAGAACTTGACTCAAGTAAGAGGCAAAACAAAGCAAGCCCAACTTCATCAAGATAACATCGTCAAGGAAGTGAAGAAACTTGATGAAGGACAACCCGTGGTTTGCTACGTATGCCACAAGGAAGATCACAAGTCCTATGAGTGCAAGGTGAAGAATAGGGGAGGAGGAAAGAAGAAAGAGAAAAAGCAAACAAGCAAGTTCTCCAACACCTACACCAACAAGGTAGACAAAAATACCTCCACACCATACTTGTTAAAGAAGAAAAAAAATGACAAGGTGGTGGCCATCAAGGTGAACAAACAAGCCAACAATGGGGTCAAACGCTTTTGGGTGCCAAAAGAGATCATTTCAAATATGAAGAGCATCAAGAAGGTTTGGATCCCGAAAGGGAAGTAAGAAGTCTGATGGACTTCAGAGAATTTGAAGACTTGTCAAAATATGGGCACATTTCATGGGGTGCATCATTATGGCCAAGGTAATTACCAAGTGGTTTAGTGAATACTATGGACCCAAATTCCCCTCTCCATGTTAGGCAACTAGATTTAAATTCTTACAAATTTCAATTAGCGTCTAGTTCCTTTTCATGCCTAGGTTTGCATTTGTATGCTTAAATCCTTTGTCTTGCATACACTAGGTATATCTTATGGTAGGCTTGCTCAGTTTCACTCTTAACCCTTGGAGCAAACCTACATGGTTTAAATTGTTTAGGAGCACGACACATAGCTTGTTTTACAATTGTTCATCTAATATGTGTCAAAGTACAAATTGTAGATAATTTCTCCTGAATATCACATCCGAAAATGATTCTCACATTCATGTGATGTCATCTTTCAAGTGGTATTTTTTATTCTAAAATAAATGTGCATGTCTTCTACAAGTACTTGTGTGCACAAATTTAGGGGGGGTACTCTACAAGTTGGATGTTTTGAGACTAACACATTTTCAAGCTTATCATGTGTGTAGTAGTCTCATTGCAAGGAAAATAGAGTCCCCGAAGTTAAGTATCATACTTCAAATATCCACCACCTATTGCAAGTGGTATAAATCAAATTGGTTTCCACATGTGGTATTTCTAAACCGATATCATCTTGTTGATTTCACTTTGATATTTATATGCTTTCTCCATGCATTATATAGATTAAACTCCCTTGAGCATTAATTTACCAATTATGCATAAACTACATTCTTCATCACATGTATGTATATATTTAGGGGGAGCTTAGTCTATGTAATGTGAGAGTCAAATTTTGTGACCTATTCCACTCCACATACAAAGGATCACAAAGTTTGACCCTCCCTTGTGCTACTAATATCTTCTTTTTCGGTGTTTGATTCCAAAGAGGGAGAATTTGTATGACCAAAAGCAAGCCAAATTTGTAGGACCAAAAGCAAAGCCTGATCATAATAATTTACAAGTGGTAATGGTCCGAGAAAGGGAGGATAGTGGATTATAGAGTTAGGGGGAGGCTTAAATCCATAATGCCACATGGGGACATTTGCAAGGGCCATATGAGTTTACAAAGATGTTTACATGTGGTATCTTTTAGCATCATATAACCTTGCCCTTTGCATTGCATCCTAGCAAGTAAATAGTTTTTAAATTCCAAAATTTTATTATTTGTTTATTTTAGTCGTGTTGTCATTAATCACCAAAAAGGGGAAGATTGCAAGAAAAATGGACCCTAGACCTATTTACTTAGGATTAACACAACCAAATTGGACTAATGGATTTACAAGTAGTTGTTTTGTAGTTCAATAGGATGCAAAACGTGACTTGGATAAAGGTGATGTGATGATCTAATGATCAACACCTCAAGAAAGACATGTGAAGAGGCATAGAAGGCATACAAGGTCAAGCAAAGTCCAAGCACGAAGATTGGAACCAAGTCAGACGCAAAGATCGTGAAGAAATGAGCCCAGCAGAGGTGACCAGACACGACCCTATAAATGACCGGACGCTCCGATCAAGTGCCAGGCAACAACAAGCATCGGCAGCTGTAACCGGACGCTGAGCGTAGCAGTGACCAAACGCACTGGTGCCACTATTCAACGCCACAGTAGTGTTTTTAGCGCGATCGGACATAGCAGATGGTACGACCAGACGCATGAAGTGCAGCGTCCGATCAAGTCTAGAGAGGTTCCAGAGTGGCGCCAGCGCGACTGGACGTGTCCGATCGATGATGACCAGACTCTAAGCAGAGTCCTATCAACGCGCATGCTCTAACGGTCAGGACAACCAGACGCATCTGGTCAGGACGTGATCAGCGTCCGGTCAGTAGTAGAAAGTTAGGTTTCGCCCCTAATGGCTACTTTCTTAGTGGGGCTTATAAATAGACCCCCTAACCAGCCATTTGAGATGTGTGGAGCTGAGGAAACATACCAAGAGTGTTGATACACCATTTTAGTGATCTCTACTTTAATAGTGCTTAGTGATTCATCAGGTGATTAGCCTAGGTGCTTTACGAAGTGCTTATGTTGATTAGACCACCGCTTATGTGATTGCTCTATGTTTAGGCCTAGTGTTTAGTGAGGTTTGTATACCTCTTACCACTCGGTGCTTGCACGCATCATTGTTGTATATCGGAGGGGTTTGTAGTCTTGCGAGATCACACCAACCGCGTTTGTGGTGTGGCCATCACCGTGTACCGAAGGGAACAAGGCCCGTGGCGGTTCAACCGGAAGCTTGATAGTGAAGATGGCGGGGAGTGGTCTAGGAGAGGCTTACCAGAAGGCACACCGGAGACCCACTTGCGTGTGGGGAAGGCCTGGGCTATCCACAGAGTTACCCGACCGGGAGTGATGTAGATAAGGCCCGATCTTCCGAAAGGTATGATAGCATCAACTGGTGGAGACTCAATGTTCACGATCTAGGCTACAAACCAAGACTAATTCGGACCCCCACAACCATTACACCACTGCTCCATTGATTATCAACCATGCGAACGTGATTGATCTCACCGAGAAGGCTTTCCTGCAAGCGAATCAAGAACACAAGCAAGAACGGGATGAACGCAATATGAAATTGCAAATAAATATGAGGCTTATAATAACAAGGAGTTCATGTCTTTATTCGAAAGGACTAATCGCCATAGGCGAACAAGATCAAGAACTAGGGCCCTTATTCACAGCAAGTAGCCTTGGCGACACAGTTGCAGCAAAACGATATCTGTTTCATGAGCAAATCAAGAACTGAATAAAACTCAAACCCTAAGGAGAGTGATGGCTGCTATTTATAGAGTCTTAGGCATCACCCCCTGGATGTGCCCCCAAATAGGTCCAAACACGATACACGGTCCAACAGACCAAAAGACGGTGTCGTAGCACCCTGACAGATTTTGGATGCTGACTTGTTTTGATGATTACCATTGATTTCGAAGGTCTTTTGATGTGAAACCACTTGGATTAGCTTCCTTATCAAATTATCTTTTTAACCATATATGGATCGTCGAAAATGGAGTCCGGATGCGTCCTGAGTGACTAGTTTAAGTTAGACTAGTCCTGGAGGCCAAGGTAGACTCGAACTTGAGTTGCTTTGGGCCTCCACCTCGGGGATTCGAACCGAATTAGCCTCGGACCTTCTTCTTGACTTGGACACCCTTGCTGGTCTAATGGGCCCAAACACGATACACGGTCCATACCATGCGTCAAACATGGTCATATGCATGGGTGCCATGTCCTCATCATCCTCTCCTTCTTGACGAAAAGTTGTCCTCGGCGTTGATTGTGCTTGAAACTGATCCTGCACAACATAAAGGAGAACGGGGTTGCGAAGACAAAGATGACTGAAATAATTGTGAGAAGAAACGTGACTATGTTTCTAAGTTTCTAGCATGTCATCACGCATAAAAATTTCAGCAAGCATATAGACTCCATGATCCGAATGCACACGATGTATGTCAACACTATCCTATAAAAGATTAGAACTAACCAAAGACAATGTAGGAATAGATGGTCTAGCAGACATAGGTAGCAACCAACAATGCTTCCCTTCTTAGAAGTGAACTTGTTTCTTTGAGGAATATGAGAAAATGTTTGTATTATTATGGCTGCCCTCTAAATGATCATAATCTTGTACAACAAAATGAGAATTCATATTACTACAAATGTATACTCGATGTATCATATATTGTCCCTTATTGTTATATTTGCCAATAACATGATATGTGTGTTTAGAAAACCAAGGCAAATCAGCATATTTAAAAAGGCTCTCCTCCAAACAATCTAGATTACACAAAATATCAAATTCAATGTAACCCAAAGTATGTAAAGAAGACAATAGTTTGAACTCATCAGTTTTTGTAGCAATATGAATAACATGTTTATTTTTAGCACAAGTGATTGGTTCCAAAACATGTAAAACTAAAGCATCATCAATCAATTCATTTTTATCATAGGGAACATTAATCAAATTATCATGGGACAAAGATAAATCAAGAGAGGATTCCACTAACAATTGCTCTATGATAGCATAGTTTATGGAAAAATTTAGTACATTAAAACAATTCCTACCTTCCGTGAGTGTAGCACCATAGGCATTACCTGTGTTCTCAGCAGGAGTAATAGGTGCACTGTGAAGTGATGGTTCTGAATTTGCATATGAGGTTGTGAGCTTCTCATTTTCTTCCATGTCACCTCTCGCTTATGCACATTATCCTACAGAAGGTTAGTCATAGCAAGAGGAATAACAATAGACTCTTCCTCTAAATGGTGTACCTCAGCATACGAAGTCAAAACAGGAGGTGGATTAACAAAGGTTTCTCGCATAAGGAGTTTCATATCATTCTAAGTTTGAGGTTTATTAGAAGGATCTTAAGACTCCCACCAAGATAAAATAGAATATCTTAAAACACTAGCTGCATTTTTTACCTTTCTCTTTAGACACATAAAGCGAGTAGCAAATATGTTATCTATGGCAATTTCCCACTCTATGTACTCATCAGCACCTATACCATCATAAGTCGGTGGATACAAATAACCTGTCATTGTTAGAAGATAGCAAAAAATAACACAAAAGTATTATCCCTATCAACTATTTAGGTTGTGGACAAGGAAAAAATAAGGCACTCAACTCTCAAGCATCTTACCACGGTCTTACAAGTGTTCTTACCAAAGCAACAGGCGGTGCCATCGGTCGGTGACTGTGATACCGTTGTAGCTTGAGTGTAACAGTTGCAAGATGAACCTGTACTTGGTTAGAAGAAAGTGAAGCTTGGACAGGCACAATATAGTAGCAAGGAATAGCAATATTTATAACTGAATAGCAAAACTGAATAAGTATCCCAAGTACTTGTCTTAATTGCTGGCCTACTCATATTCCAAGTACCAGCTGTATCAAGTGATGTGAACAGCAGGAATATGATTAGAAACAAGGTAGAAATCAGCACACGCAAACACAGCTCAAATGACACTCTCTATGTGCTCCTCTAGATATTGTTCCACTTTTGTCCCTCTCTTTTTTCTCTATTTTTAGGCCATCGTTGTTTTTTTGGGGTTCTTTGACTTTTTGTTTTTATTTTTGATATTTTTTCTTCACTTAGGAGCACAAAAGAAGTAACCACAGAAAATATGAGCTTAAACAAGTGAAAGGCGTGGCCTATGGAAATTTCAGAAGAGTGCTCAAAATCAACAAAAAACTTATGACCACGAAAAGATGATCTTGTGACCAGTTTTTGGCCAAAATAAAAATTTCCAAACTCGACGAAGCAGGGTACGGACGGATCTGAAATTTTTTTCTAATCGATTTTGATATATGGAACGTCAAAATCCGAGTTTGTATGTGAAAACTAGACCAGTTTTACGAATTGACTTTGAATTAGAGGACAAAACAGGAACAATACGTGCAAAATTGGTCACAACAGCAAGGATTTGATAGAAATAGTGAAGATAAGTGTAACAAATTAGATGGCATGGACTAAGGTTTGATGGATATAAAGAAAACACAATAAGACTTGAAGGTGTTCACGGATTATGATAAAAAATAAAGGGAAAAACAAAAACTGGACTAAAAAACGATCTAAAACCAGCAACCAGAACTTGCCCTAGGACACAAACTCAACAACGTGAAACAGAGACAAAATTGCACGGCACAACGAGGCTATAGGACAGGGAATAGGTGGTGGTGTATATTTTTTTGGCTTTTTATGGACTATAGCTAATGCAAAAATAGTACCAATCTAAGGGGAAAAATAAAGTTATACCTAACGGGCAACAAGGTCTGTGATACCACTTGATGTAGATAAGGCCCAATCTTTCGAAAGGTATGATAGCGTCGATTGGTGGAGACTCGATGCTCATGATCTAGGCTTCGAACCAAGACTGATTCGGACCTCCGCAACCGTTACACCACTGCTCCGTTGGTTATCAACCACGCGAATGCGATTGACCTCGCCGAGAAGGCTTTACTGCAAGTGAATCGAGAACACAAGCAAGAACAAGATGAACATAATATGAAATTGAAAATAAATATGAGGCTTATAATAACAAGAAGGAGTTTAAGTCTTTATTCGAAAGGACTAATCGCCACAGGCGAACAAGATCAAGAACTAGGACCCTGGTTCACAGCAAGCAGCCTTAGCGGCACAGTTACAGCAAAACGATGTCTGTTTCACGAGGAAATCAAGAACTAAACAAAACTCAAACCCTAAGGAGAGCGACGACTGCTATTTATAGTCTTGGGCATCATCCCCCTGGACGTGCCCCCTAATGGGCTCAAACACGATACATGGTCCAACGGACCAAAAGACGGTATCACAGCACCTAGTAGATTCTGGATGCTGACTTGTTTCAACGATTCCTGTTGATTTCGAAGATGTTTTGATGTGAAACCACTTGAATTGACTTCCTTATCAAATTAGCTTTCCAACCATATGTGGATCATCGAAAACGAAGTCCGGATGCGTCCTAAGTGATCAGTTTAAGGCAGACTAGTCTTGTAGGCCGAGGTAGACTCGAACTTGAGTTGCTTTGGACCTCCACCTCAGAGATTCGAACCGAATTAGCATCAGACCTCCTTATTGACTTGGACACCCTTGCTGGCCTCCTGCCCCTCTATACCATGCGCCAAACATGGTCATATGCATGGGTGTCATGTCCTCATCAGGGAGCTTGGCCCTTACGAGGGATTCCTTGCGAGGGGCTCCAACGAGGACTAGGGGAAAGCTTGTGTACTTCTCGATACCTCAGTAAAAATATCGGAGTCGTTGACGGGAGTTTGCATATCTCTACCTTACTCTTTAGTTTCCGCATTTATATTATTTGCATAACTCCTTTTGCGGTAGAGATAGCAACACACTAGCAAAACCGTAGTTGCACATTTAGATATTTTATATTTTGCATAGGTTTTGCTAAGAATAGAAAATGAGGCCATAGTTTAGAGTTAGAGTTTTAAGTTGCCTAATTCACCCCCCCTCTTAGGCATCACGGTCCCCTTTCAGTTGCGGGCTCCGGCTCACAAGACCCTTTGGTCGCGGGCTCCGTCTCGCCCGACCTCTTGGCCACGGGCTTCGTCTCACCCGACCTCGAGGCCACGGGCTCCACCTCGCCCGACCTCGAGGTCGCGGTCTTTGTCTCGTCCGACCCCTTGGGTGCGGTGTCCGTTGGGGGCTAGGGGTATATCCACTTTTCTCTTTCCTCCCCAACGGCTATCTGCGATTTAAAGAGACCGTTGGGGATTGAGGGTATATATACCTTTCCCCTTTCCCCCCAACGGTAATAAATAAAAAAACGAACCAACCTGTTCTCTTCTTCCTCACTTCAGCACGTCCAAAAATAGAGCAGGAGCTCTCTCTCTCACTCTATTGTTGACCTAAAGCCCCAAGCAAATCCATTGATTTTTCCATCAATCCTTGAGGGAAAAGGGTCCACAACTTGATTAAAAAGCAACCCAATTGATTTCTAAACTTTAAAGAGCACTTGGTTCACGTTTTAGCCGGCGGTTGTGTTTATTACTCTTGGAGCTTGGCTCCTAGCTAGCTAGAGCGTCGCCCGCGGAGCTTGCCAACTTATGTGGCAGCCTCGGGAGGTTTGTAACCACCTCTTGCAGCAAGTAAAATCACCTCTTATCTCAAGAGTTCACTCTCTTGACTTGAGAACGAGGTAGGGTTACAAATCCCTAAGCCTTAGTGGTATTCCTCAACAACGTGGACTTAGGCAAGCCTTGGTGGCGAGCTAAACCATGAGATAAATCCTTGTGTCATCTTGTACTTGTGTTGCTACACTTATGTTCTTGTTGTTATTGAGGTGATTTATAGGATTGAGGCCGATCTACTTGTTTGTGGTGTTCCCACCACTTTCAGCTATCGATTTGTGATCTACCACCCTGCAGGAAGCTAAGAAATTTATCCGATCTAAATTTCGTTGGGAAGATTTTGAACTATGAATTAATCTTTCCTACAGGTGCGGTAGGGCCGCGCTCACAGAGCGACGATGCCGTGAGTGAATTTGACTTTGGTTTGAATTACATTTTTACAAGCCTATTCACCCCTCTAGACGTACCATACAATTACCATTTAAACATATACCTCTACTCTTCTCCTTCCACGATTCCCAAAGTCTCCTCTCCCTCGACCAGACCTTCTTCCTAAATTATTGCCCCCAAACTTCACCTGAAGCCAATTACCCCCACTGACATTTATTGACAATTTGACATCATGCACTCCATCACCATATTTTGTC
The DNA here is from genome assembly GCF_019320115.1 of Miscanthus floridulus. Taxonomy (NCBI): domain Eukaryota; kingdom Viridiplantae; phylum Streptophyta; class Magnoliopsida; order Poales; family Poaceae; genus Miscanthus; species Miscanthus floridulus. The sequence goes on from NC_089581.1 coordinate 164,570,306, forward strand.
ATTTCGTGGCCCATAAGACCACAAACAAAGCAAAACATAGAGAGCTTCTTATATTGCACCAAATACCTGTAGCTTTCTTTAATCGTGATAGGAACCACCCTTACCAGGGGTTTCAAATTCCAAGAAAACACAGGCCCTAAGATAAGAGGCCGGGTTTATGCGCCCTCATCCACAATCACTGTAATTGGTGGCTTGCCGATCTTCCTCGCCACCTTCTCCACCAGTTCGTTCTTCTTCATCAACCCCTTCCGGATGCCCTGGATGCGAGCCCAAACCGGGATTTTATTAAGCTTATAGTCCTTCACATTTGAGAAGTCATCATATTCCTCTAGGACCAACGGTGCTCCACGGAATAGTCCAACCCCCCACGCACTGGAGTTGGACAAGAAATAGGTTCTCTCCCAACACCTTGAAAGCAGCCTCCTTCGCTGCAGACCACGCGTTGCGCATGGCATTCAACAAGGCTGCATGGCTGAAGGGTTTTGTGGTATAAACCCTAAACAGCGCCAGCCAGCGTACTTCCTTGATCAAGCCGTCAATCTAATCCAAGAAATCTAAATCCTCATCTTCTTCCCCCACCAAAGCATGCCGATCCTCAAACTCATCTCGTCGGTTATCTTCTCTTTTTCTTCTCCAGCCGAAATTCCCTGAGTACCCGCCATGCAACTTGTGCCCAGGGTGGGGAGAAGTAATAACCCCGCAGAGAGCCGCACAGGGTCTGCTAAAACAAGGAGTTTCAGCGACAATCCAGTGAGGTTTGCAGTTTTGTGGGAGTGACCCTAGGCCAAACCCTAGGGAAAAAAAAATAAAAAGATTAATATAAAGAAGGAAAAATAAATAATGGTCCATGCATGTAGCATTCACCCGAAATGGTTGGCCATGCAATCATGATTTACAATGAAGAAGAACATATACTTATATTTACATAATAAATCCTATGAAGTTAGGAATGTTAGTCTTGAATTAACAAAAAAAAATAGTGACAACAATTATACGATCAATGAATTTGTGAAGCCCTTACTCGTCTGAAACTAGTTGGCAGTTACATTCGCTCAAGTGGAATTAACAGATAGCTGCATAATCCATTAGGATTTTGTTAACAGATGAAACGAGAACTCGCTGTTTCAAAGCTTTTAAGTCAGCTGGTGCCTCAAATGTTTGCACCACAAATGTTTGTAGCAGAAGAACACTGCTCTTCACATGTTCTGTGCCAAATTGTGCAGCCACTGCCAACAAAATGCAGCTCCTTTTCCTAGTGGAGCACCAATAGCTTCCTGTCATCCTTATATCTGATATGGGTTTAGATTAATATTTCTTTACTTGATTGGCTGATTTTTGAGGAAGGTTGTACAGAAGCAGTCCGAGAACTAAGGTAGCAACACCAATAAAAAAAGATGTGCTCAAATTTGTTCCTTCGGGTAGATATGGCAGAGGCAGCGACAGGATATAGATTGAAAGAGGTACTGCAGGGAAGCATAGTGTTAAAAAATGTACAACAAACCAAACATAAGTCAGCTTAAAAAGGGCTTGTTTCCTTAAAGTTTTGGTCGTGAGTCATGAGTGCAACATCGAGTTATAGAGTATGCCAACTGCACAAAAGATTTGCATGGCACCTCAACTTTTTTAAAAAATAAATTTCCATATGCCCTTGCCTGATTGCCTGGCACAAGCACTCTACTCAAACATTAAAATATGAAGAGGGAAAACAAACTGCATAACCTGCTAAAGTTGATGTTAGTGAAGCAACCACTGCTGTAGACATCTTCACAAGATTAAGGACAGAAATGTTGAAGGCCATGTTCAGAGTTATGTAGAGAAGTGGTAGCAAAGGAGCTCCATGGCAATCTGAAAATCCAAACCATTAGCAAATGATCTTGCGTCATAGATTATAGATATTCAAAGTCAAGACTGCAGGCCTCAAGCGTTTTGAGTTTTGACATAACTAGCAAAGTGTTATACATTTATGCCATGCATACCTGAATAATATCACTCATCGTACCAAAACAAAAAAGATGAAATGGATAATATTCACTTGTGGAAGATTTCAGGAAAAATCTTTTTTTTTCTCCTATCAGTCATATATTTGAAATTACATAATGAGATAATGATCCACTTATCTACCACCTGAACGTACTATGAGAAACAATACTCACCCTTCAGATTCCCTCCAACATTCAGAAAGCATGCAGCACCACGGTTTAGGTATGCAGGGAGTTGAGCAAAAGGAATCCCTTTCAAGTTAGAGAGAAATGGAAGGAGTAGGAAAATGAAAAGAGCCTGTATGGTGCAACTTTCAGTGAGCAAAAGGAAGACAATCCAAATGATTCATAAGCCAAAATAGTACAAGAATCACCAGAAATTTCCAAAGAATCATAGAGTACCAAGAAGGTCAGTACTGGCATTCCTATTTTCAGTATTGACTAGGAACCTACAGTTATAAAAAAAAGTGAATCTCTATTATCTTACCTGGAAACCTGAACCAAAAGAGTTGACTACAAATATATCAGGTCGCTTTCCCTATGTAAACAAAAAAATAACAAGTTATAATTCATGCTTTCAATATAAAAAAATTAATGACCAAAAAACAGAGGTTTAAACAAACCTCAAGGCTGTTAGGCAATAGAATATGCCGCAGCCCCTTACCATATGCTGCGGCATTTGTAGCCATAATTAGTAGATGTAAATCAAGGATTAGTTGCTATAATTAGCAGATGTAAATCAAGGGAATTACCCTTGCCTTGTAAAGCAAGGCCAGCCGGCCCTATATAACAGAAGGCGCCCCCTCCTATTGAGGTGTGATACCATGTAGAGAGATAGAATTGGGAGGCAATTGGCCACACCTCAATAGGAGGGGGCGCCTTCTGTTATATAGGGCCGGCTGGCCTTGCTTTACAAGGCAAGGGTAATTCCCTTGATTTACATCTGCTAATTATAGCAACTAATCCTTGATTTACATCTACTAATTATGGCTACAAATGCCGCAGCATATGGTAAGGGGCTGCGGCATATTCTATTGCCTAACACCCGCCCGCAGTTGCAGCGGGAGGCTCCCGGACGCAAAGACTGGATCGAAATTCTCGAAAGAGTGCTGTCGGAAGCCCTTTAGTCATGACAGCCAACCCCGTCCACCACAAGCGAATGAAGCACATTGAGATCGACATTCACTTCGTCCCATCAATGAAAACAAACTCCTGTAATAGTGCCAAAAAAACTATAGAGCTGGATTATCATGAAAATCCCACCACAACACTACTATGAACACTCAACCTTGATAATGGAAACAGCAGCTTGAAATGCAGCTGAAATCATCATTACTGCTGGCCAAAAGAATTTGACTTCAGAGAGAATCGGACCATCACTGGCTCCACTGCATTCATCATGAAAAGAGGATGACTAAAAAAAACTCAAAATCAAATCAAGGTATGAGCATAATACATGCACCATAATGGTAACCTGTACAAATGATCCACCATAATATTTTTCTAAATTTATACTCTTCCAAGATATTTGGTTCAGCATTTATATATTTTATCTTGTGGGAACAAGAAGTTTATTCTCAGAATTATGCCACTGAAAACTAGGAATAGACAAGAAATCTGTTGAATTTGAATCTACTGGTCAACATTTAGACCACTAATTCTATGAACGAAATGTAGTGTCACTGTGATTATTTAGTCAAACTGAAATGGCATATGCATCTCTTATATTGCCTGCCAATCCTAAAATGCAATCAGTGGTATCTAGAATGAACCAGGAGCTTTGATAATATTCAGCATTGTTTCATAATCCAGCTCGGTTTAGCTCCTATATTTAGTTAGTTTCTATATTTAGCTACTGATTAAGTGAGCTCTTGTAGGAGGGCGTCTGTAGTGAGCCAGATGCATGCAGTGGCTGTCATTGTTTTGCTTTCTGTTTTGATTCTTAGTGATCACGGTGAGCCAAGCTTTCGGTTGTGGGATGGCACGCTGTGATTTGTGGCCTTGAGCCATTGTAATCGTGTATATATTTGAATCAAATAGAGTCTGAAAAGCTGCGGGTATTTGGCAGCACCGAAACTCTCTGTGTTCTTCCACCATGTTCGTGTTAAGTTTGTGTGTGTCTGGGTCGATCCAGGGATCGTCTTCTCCATCTCCGGCAAGGGTCGCCGGCGAGCAGGAGACTACAAGCATGATCTTTACATGAGCATGCCAGATTTTTAAAAAAAATATGGCATACAAATATAATAGATAACAACTAATTATTATTTAGTGCTCGTTATGGAAGTGCAATAGAAGAGTAAGCAAAATAAGGACAACTATTCCAATACACACCCAGCCACTGCTAGAATTACTCCAGTTGTAACAAGCAAGCAGCCAAGGATCTGATTTGCTCTATATTTCCTTCCCAAGATCAGGACAGATAAGATAAGCTGCCAAACCAGAAAAGACTACACAAAGAGGACAAGCATGTTAGACAATTAATAGGAAGATCACATGAAAAGTATATCCATGAAGGTGGATGAATCCAGTGGATCTATACAAAAAAATAACTACATCCTAGAAAGATTGTATATCACTAGCAAAGGTAGAATGGAAAAATTAAGTTAATTGTAACTTAAATAATTGTTATATAACAATGATGATTTTTTAATAGATCAGTGAAAAGAATACACAAAAGAGCATGTGGAAACACTTAGCCCACCATCCTAGCTACAAGAACTATCTATGTGTTGATCTAATGTAAGCACTTAGAATGAAAAAAACAATCTAAAGAGAAATGCTAAGTAAAATTAAAAAAAAAAAACAGAAATTGCGAAAGCAGCTTCCATTTGACAAGCATTTACAGGGTTATATGTAAAGTTGTAAGCAATACATGATTCATGCCTCCCACAATCAAAGCATTATGTATGAAGTAATCAGAAGTGAACCAGTGGTACATGTAGACGAATTACCTGTGACAACACTGGAATAGATGGCCCGGGCAACATAGCTGCGAGGACAGACAAATATAGAAACAAATTTCATTCGTTATAGTCTGAAGGAATCATACCACAACTACTGAACCTGCTACAATGCACAAACTTAAACAATGAGTTGTTAGCGGTGACGGAGGAGCAGCATTGATTACCAGCAGCAGCCATGCCTGAAGCAGCACCTAGCGCATCCAGTAAACCAATTAGCATGAACTGTGACTTTGGAAGTGCTAACATTTCTCTAGTGACAATCCCAGCGCGAAATCTTATGAAGAGAATTGAGAAATACACTAGGACATACCTGCAAATAATATGAAGTGAGTAGTTCAGTGCTAGTAGAAAGCAGTTTGTGCAAAGGAAATACACAAGAGAAATACACTAGGACATACCTGCAAATAATATGAAGTGAGTAGTTCAGTGCTAGTAGAAAGCAGTTTGTGCAAAGGAAATACACGAGGACTCTACTGATACTGAATTGTATGGAAGCATTGCACTTCATAAGCCCCATGAACTTAATTTTGACTAGCGAAAACCAGCAACGTACGTCTAATACATTTAATCAATCCAGAAAATTACAATTACACACAGTTCCTATAGTACTCTGTATATAGCACAAAAAATGCTCAATTACACGACAGACGTTGAGGTTTCATTGAAAGTATCAACTATCAAGATTACCCAAATGTGGCGAACTGGGCGAGGAAGAAGGGGTAATTCTTCATTGGCACGAGCGCCAGCTTGTAGAGCACCCGGTTCATCACAGCAAAGACCACAGTGGCGGCCGCTGCCGCCGCGATCCCCGTACCACCAGCACCGCCGCCACCGTCTCCGCAGATCGCAGAAACCCTAACTGTACTAACCGCTCGCGCTCTCTTCGAGCCCAGCGTCCCGACGAACCGCCTCCCGCCATCGCCACGGGCCTCGGCGAGCCCCAGGTGAAGCGGAGGCGGAGACGGGAGCTGTAGAGCGGCACGGAGTAGCTTCGGGCACCGCCATGGCGCTCCATTGCGGAGGAGGGGCGGCGGCGGGGAGGGTAGGGATAGTGGCGAGAGGAGGTGCTGGACGGGCATGGCGCAGTGGCGATGGCGTCGAAGATTTCGGGGGTTGCTTCGTTTCTTCGGATTGCGGCGCTGCACACGGGTCCTTTTACACCTCGGATGCACAGAATTTTTTTTTCGGACTACTGTGCCAATTGCTCGTTGAGTATCTGACTGGTGGGGACCAGGATAGCTGAACCAATTGACGGCGCGTGCCTCCGACTGACCTCCACGCCCGCGCGCTCGCTCCCGGCCCAGGGCTGTTTGGTGGCGGCGCTTAGCTGAGATGGAGGGAGGGCTGGAGGCGGCCAGCAAACTTGGGCGTCGGCGGTGGCGGCGACGCTCAGCCCTCTGCGCCGGCTCGAAGGAAGGAGATCCAGCGGTTCAGAGTTCAGATTCTCCCAAACCCTTGCCGCTGCCGCCGCAGATGGAAGTCTGCGACGAGCTGCGGTCGTTTGAGGTCACCGGCGTCTACCGCCTCGATGGCCCCAGCACCAGCACCGGAACCACTTTCCTCGACCCGGTCCGTCTCCTCAACGCGTCCTACCAGCGCTTCCGCATCGTCCCTTCTGCGTACTACTCCCGAAGCTTCGGCCCCCCGCATCAGGAAGGCGAGCCAGAGATTGAGCGGCCCGAGAAACGGAGGAAGCGCAAGGGTAATCAGAAGCCGAAGTCCAGGGAGCTCAATCCCATGGAGCAGATCGCTGAAGCCCGGCACCAGGTGATGTGTTGCACTGCTTTACTGTGGCAAAGTAATGCTAAATTGACTAGATGGTAACATAATTGGGTTCAGACTGATAGTCTTGCTGTAACTGAGTTCTTACTTGGATCATGGCTTCACTTTGACAACTTGCCAGGGGATTTAGAATTTTAGCTAGTGGCAATTGAAAACATAATGTTTGTTTAAGGTTGTGGAGAAGAACTCTGGAATTTGTTTTGCAAACGTAGTGAGTAGTGTTTAGTGCTTGAACTTGATGTCGTGGTTAACTTCTGCTAGGAAGCGAGGCCTTTACTGTTGAAAGCACATGAATCACTCATTAAGGCTAAACATCTACTGGAGTACATTTCCAAGACAATCAAAGGCAACGAGCACACACTTGATGCAGGAAGTGGTTCTGAGAATAATTTCGTTGAGCTTGGGACCTCATGGCGAGCACCTTTCTATGAGATCACTCTTTGCTTCCGGAAACCCCATGTTCAGGGCAATGAGGAAGGTAAAGTAATGAAACAGATGGTTTTATTCTTTTTTACCATGTTTGAAGGTACATGATGCAATGCTGAAGCAATGCTTATTGATTCTAATATCTTAGGTTCCTTTCATGCCCAAAAGACATCATTTCCTCTATTTAATAGCATAATCAGTGTTGAAGGGATTGACGAGGCAGCAGGAGAATTCCAGAATAGGCATTATATTTTACCAAGAGAAAGTTGCTTCTTGATGGTACATAAATACCCTTTTTCTTTGTTGCATATAGTTTCAGCTAACTGAATGATCTGTCCTTAATTTTGAAATGCCTTTTCATGCTTTGGGTCACCCGTTGACATAAAGACTGACTTCAAACGGGTTAGAGATCTCATTCCTTGTAAGTGACAATGTGGCACCAATGAAGGCTAAATATGCTCACATATTTATATGCTTGTGATAATTGTGTTTCACATTTACTTGATTCCCTAATTCATTGGGTGTTACCCTTTTTCCTCTAGGTAGTCCAAATCAAGGGTATAATCTTATAGTTATTGACCCGCCTTGGGAGAATGGATGTGTTCGTCAGAAAGAAGCGTAAGCTTACTGTTTTTTGGATGTGATTTATCTATGAACATGAAGTGAACAAGTATTTAACAGTAATTTTCATATTTTTTTCTCTGTAAAGTAAATAAAAGCTAGAGTGCCTAGAGCACTCGGTGAGCCTAATGACCAGGGGCGGATCTAGAGTTAGAAACCATTGATGTCACTAACATAGCTATGATAGACATGCGTGCTGTAAGGTGACAGCATTCCTAGTACTTTGGCTCCGCACCTGCTAATGACTAAGCCTTGGTCCACATCACAAAGGCTGGTTTTGCACTCTGCTTACTGTACATGCTCTTGGTTTTAACTACATTTTTATATACGCTCTTTAGCTGACGTTCAAGTCAGAATGTGATGCTTGCATGTTACCATAACTTTCCAATATGTGCTCCAATTCTTGAAGCCTGTTCTTTTTGCCACTGTGCAAATTTCTTGTATGGTGTCCAATGTAGTGCAGATATCATTATTACCCTTAGCTGACCATAGAGTGTCTAGGCTGTATCATTTTGTTCTATGAACTTATAGTAAAGCATGAGTTGGCTGTGTCTACAAAACTAAACCATTTATGGTTAGACTGTGTTCACGTTCATCGCCGTCCATCATCTTTTGAATTGTAATTTTCAACTTATAGTTGGTTAGTTAGAAACCTTCAACAACAACAACAACAACAACAACATAGCCTTTCAGTCCCAAGCAAGTTGGGGTAGGCTAGAGTTGAAACCCACCAAGAGCCCCAAGTCACGGTTCCTTAGTTAGAAACCTTATAGAGTAATAAATAGTTCATTTAAATGTTTATGCCACAGGTATCCTACACTTCCCAACAGATATTTGTTGTATCTTCCAGTGCAAGAACTTGCCCATCCAGCCGGAGCGCTTCTTGTTTTGTGGATTACAAATAGGGAGAAACTGCGGGCATTTGTTGAGAAAAAACTGCTTCCTTCTTGGGGAGTGAAAGATCCCACCGTGTTTTATTGGCTTAAGGTTTACATCTGATACTCATTTGGCACCTGCTGCAACAGTATTTTCCATTGATATATTTGTTAATTTTATAGCGACGTTACTATTTTTCTGCATTTTGGTTCTAATATCTTTGCCAATTATAGGTGAAACCTGATGGTTCTCTAATTGGTGATTTAGACTTGTTCCATCACAGGCCTTATGAGTGCCTCCTCCTTGGCTACATAAATGTTGTAAGTTTATCCCACCAGCTTATTTGTACCGAATCTTGACTGTGACTTTAGTTGTGCAGTTGTATTCTTAAATTCATTGATTATGTTCTCCGGATTTGTTTATGTAGAACACAAATGCTAAGCAAGGGTCGAACTTCAAGTTTTTAGAAGGAAGCCAAGTAATCATGAGTGTCCCAGGTGCTCACTCAAGGAAACCTCCCCTTGAGAGTATCCTTCCTTGCAATACATAAGTGCCCTTGCCTTTATAACTTGGAATAGACAGTAATGTAATATAGCCTTTTTAGCTGGATATAACAGATGTTCAATTAGTTGACCCTTAATCTGTAAAAGAATTACTTTCAGAATATATCCCAGGTCCTAAACTTTCAAGATGCATCGAGCTTTTTGCCAGAGAGTTGTTTCCCAGATGGACCTCTTGGGGAAACGAGCCGCTTCATTTTCAGGATACCATGTACTTCTCGGAGAAATAATTTGATTGCCAAGAGCATGATATGAACATATGAATCGTTGATGCAACTGTCACCTATGGAAAGTGGTTTTGCAATAGCATTGTACCTCGTGTTTCTTGGTAAGCAGTTATTTCCCGCATCTATTATCCAGTCACTTCATGACTGCTGTATTATTGACTTGTAACATCACGACATGTCTTTCTTCAGGTGGTGAAGAACACCCCATCTCCAGATGAGTGGGCCGTCTGCCAGTGCTGACCTACTGTGTGACCTCTCGCTTCCCAGCAGTGCTTGATTGATATCAAGTCCAATTTTTTGCCAGAGGCTGGAGGTTTGGCGAATCCTATCTAGGCTGACCTGAGGGGCTGACATCTCATTGTTATTTCTTAGTTACACTGTGCAGTTCCCTGCATTGCAATTTTCACTGTGCTTCTGGAAAACTCAGATCAAGTGCTAACAGGCAGTCAGAGAGATGAAAGAATTTGTATACAACTAGATTCGTTGGACTCATCTGCGTCCTGGTTACTTTCCCGACAACAATTCGGAACGTTCCTGTAAAGTGATCAGTGATTTTCATTTCCCTGAGCACTCAACTGGTTTGAAGACAATGGTTGCAGGTTTACTCTACATGCTGGTATCATAAGTTTTGCCGTATCCAGTGCCGATTCTGTTGCTGATATCACATTCTTCCATTATATATGTGTCCATTCGTCTTGTCGTGTTCTTTGCATTGTTACATTACATCTGGAAGGTGGTTCTCCAAGGACTACTGCAGAGTACTTGTCGAATGTTCATGGGAAGATCTTTGCCGACGAGAGCTCTGCGCCTCTGCCGGCTGCCGCAAGCAAACAACGGAAGCCTGGGCTGCAAATGGGACGGCGCGCGCGACGGAGACTGACTACGTGTTGAGACTTGGGGCGGCGTGTGGCAATGCTTGTGCGTAACGGTACGAGGCGTCGTGGCGACGCCACCCTTGGTGCCGAAGCCGTTGCACCCGCAGCCGACGGCGACGCCCAGCCCGACACGGCGGCCCTAGCCTCCTGTTTCAAACATCGCGGCAGGGGTAACTCCGTCTTTCCGCATCCGTTTCAAACAGCGTTAATAAGCCGCTCGCCCGGTCGTCACTGCCGAACTGAACCAACACCGCGAAGCTCGAGGATCTTGACTCTGCAACTGCAAATGCCGGGCGTCCGGTCAGAGTCCCCCTTGCCGGAGGTACGCCGCATCCGGATGGCCCTACCCACCGCTTCCTCCAACGTAGCCAGTGCCAGGGCGAAGCTAGCTGAGAGAGCCAAGACGCCGGCCAATTCGAAGGCGAAGGGACGACTGGATGATCAAGAGAAGCGGGGCAAGAATGGAAGGCTCATCCCGTCACTTAGTCGCAGGAGCTCGCCTCCTCTGATGACAGTTGGCCCGGCCGCGGAGAAGAAGAGGTGTTCCTGGATCACTGCAAACTCGGGTGAGTTAATCACAGTTTTCTGGTTCTTCCTTTTTGTTTCCCTTAAAATAAGTGAAATAGAACTGCATTTTCATGATTTCATCATGGTTCCTCTAGTACATTGCAAATGATCAGTACGTGTGCGTTACAGTTGAGACTTCTCCTTTGTCATTTGCTCTGTGGTTGAAGCATAATCAGTTGGATTTCAACTACCTTTGTAACTCTGTTGGTTTGTCTTCATAATCAGTTGAGACTTCTCCTTTGTCATTTACTATTAGACGTTAGTGAATTAGTGCTAACTATGCTGAGTTTGTAGCTCTAGAACTTTTTTTTCGAAAGGACGGCAAGAATTTTACCGCAATTTTTATTGACGAGGTGTAGCTCTAGAACTGTTATCCATGAACTGAACATGCATCTCTACACTTTAGTACAGATAGTCATTCTGCAACACTAAACACCCGAATTAGGTTTTTTTTCGAATACCAAGGACAGAAGTGCATTTTGTACAAATAGTCGTTATGTGCATCTTTCGCACTTTTTATGAATTTTCAGTTTTTTGAAAGTATAGGCTCGCCATTATCAACTAATATCATGCTTTTTGGTGTTATATGGTATGGTAACTCCATTTCTTCAGAGCCCCTCTATGTCGCATTCCATGATGAAGAATGGGGAGTTCCTATTCATGATGACCGAATGCTATTTGAGCTGCTTACACTTTCACAAGCCTTAGGTGAACTCACCTGGCCTTCTATTTTGAGCAAGAGGGAGGAATTCAGGTATGCTGCCCAAAACTGAAACTCTGTTCATAGCGGAGGTGTTAGAATGCCCACTGATGGATTCAGCATTTGTACCAGGGAGATTTTCGATGGCTTCAACTTTTCATTGGTATCTGAATTTACGGAGAAGAAGATAAACCTTTTGAGATCAAATGGAATCGTGCTGCTGTCAGAGCAAAAGATTCGCGCAGTTATAACAAATGCCAAGCAAATGCAGAAGGTACAGGAGTCTGTATTCTTACAGTTATTTGCATTTGCATCAATATTTTTTGTTCAGTTTATCTCTGGTGGACGAGGACACAGGGTGCTATTCTTCTCATTAACCTTCTGATAAGGCTGAATGCTAATATTTTTCAGTTTTTCCTATTCGTCATTTTCTTTGGCATTTAACAACAAAGGGGGGAAACGGTATCAGAAATTTGGCAACATTAGAAATTTTGGGGCATTTGTCCAATGCATATAAAAAATACTAGTGAGATCACACTCAGCTTACTTTTTTTGCTTTGCAACTTAGCGATCAGCAGAGTAGCACATCACTAAAACAGCCATTCATGTCCATAAGCAAAGAGAAATCCCAAGAGGCAGAGACCTCGTTTCGTACATGGGCCACATCTTGTATCCTTTGATAATCTGAACAATGTGATACATGGGCTTCTTGTATACGTAATCTGCAGTTCACCATGATTTGATCAAACATCCTATGTGCAGTACCATATGTTTCATAATTTCAGGACTCCGTGTGTTAAACTTTCGAAATGCTTACCTGTAGGTGGTTAAGGAATTTGGATCGTTCAGCAACTACTGCTGGAGCTTTGTGAACCACAGGCCCATCACAAACGGCTTCCGCTATGCTCGCCATGTACCTACAAAGACGCCGAAAGCTGAAGCCATAAGCAAGGACTTGATGCGCCGAGGGTTCCAGTGTGTTGGACCTACAACGATCTACTCTTTCATGCAGGTTGCCGGGATCGTTAACGACCATCTGTCATGTTGCTTCAGATTTCAGGCTTGCAACCAGCACAAGGCCAGTGAAAACGATGTGAGACCAGAGCCAGCACTGCCTGATAGAAGGCTGGGCTCGCCATCTTCGGAGGATTCAGATACCAGGGAGGGGTAGCAAGTCACTGAAGTAAACCTGAGTCATTTTTCTTATTTGTGATTGTCAGGACAGTTTGAAAGTGCATTGGGATGCTACTGAACAAGTGGTGTATACTGTATATACATTGTATAAGATTGTGCAGCTTTCTGGTGTGGAGTGCTTTTCTCACATGTATCATATTGGTATTGCAGAATGCACTTTGATTGGGCTAGATGTAAAGCAACTTCTGCTGTGTTGTTTTCTGAATGTACGGTATCTGGCGGTGTATGTACAGACGATGCAGCCAACAATGTTCTAGCAGTTTGCCATTTCATGTGGCTGTTCTTTTATTCCCTAACAAAAGAACCTTGCATCTGATTACCTAACATAAGTTTCTTTATTCCAAGGACAATTAGCGGGTGTCAATTAAAACGGTGAGTGGATATGATTAAGTATACGGGGAATATTAAGTTTCTGATCTTGCTTTCTTTTCCTGCTAATCCAAGATTACCTCGAACTTTTGCATCTGATCTTACTTTTAGAAGAAATAAACATAGTTGATTTTTGCATAAATAAACCTAGTAATAATGCAAGTACCTACTGTTTTTTCACTTTGCATTTGCAAACTTTTTAACACACACACAAGTTGAAAAGATATGTGTATGTATGCTATTAGCTGCATGGATGATCATATATATCGTACTAGTCTGATTATCACGCATACAAAAACACAAAGAGAGTGTTGTGTTGACATGGTTGTTATGATGCGTCAGCCCTATATGTCACATACTTGTCTTGTATAGCAAATCACACGATAAAGATTTTCCCTTGAGAAGTGAGGCCCCAAATAAAAAACAAGTGATCTCGCAAGAAAGCTATCGCACCTTTCAAGCACTGATGGATCAATATGGTTAATCGGACAGCTAATTAAGACAGGCCCCGGCCATAATAAACTAATCGCGACACGATGGCCACGTTTCGCCTCGCCGTGGCCGTGTCCTCCACCTCAAAACCTCACTGGCAAAACCATTATTCTACTCAAGCTAGCTAGCCTTAACGTACACTTGGTCATATTTAAGCTCGGAATCCCACCATCGCCCTCCTCGAGGTCGCCTCGGCGTCCGCGCCTCGCTCCGGCGACGTGGTCGCCCGAACCCGCCTCCCACGTGTCGCCTCGCGGGAGGAGCCAGGTCAGCTATGTCTGTCCACGTCATGCCAGATGGCCACTTGTGTGAGCCACGGCGTGTGGCCGGAGCATATGTGCTTCAAAGGTTAGCGAGTTGTTTAGTGGCGATTAATGTTAGCCTTTCGCCTTTAATTTGTCTGAATGTTCCAAGGTCCCCTACTACCCTAGCTAAGAACCCTATCAAAGCCCATCATCCGATCCTTTGCTTCTGTGGCTTGTGGTTAAGCTAGCTTTACCGTGCAACTTGGGATTATATTAGTTTATTAGGGAGGAGCAACAAGCTAAGTTTGGTGAAGGCTGCTTTAGCTATAGCTAGCTAGCATGCATGGGAAAAGAAGAGGAGTATCCTAACAAACCATGGGAAACCATATGGACTGGAACATGCCAAGTGTGCAGCAGCAGCCTTGGGGTTGAAGCTTGCTTGCCATCCAATTAAACCCGTCGTCCCTCCTTAAAATGCGGCACAAAACTTGGCGCCTTTCGGGGAAAGCCGGGCCATGATTCCGGTTTAACGTGGCATTAGTGCTGCCGTTAAAATAAAGCCGCGAGTTTACACTTGTTGCCATGATGGTGCAAGCCCTAGTTCTGGCATTGGTATACACGTGTTGCTCGGAGAGTGCAGGAGGGGCTCGTATAGTATATAGCTAGCCAAAAAAACATTAATTGTTAACCTGGATGGATAAAAACATTCATGGTTAGTGTAGCTAACCTGAACAAAATGATAGATCATAATGTGCCTTGCATTAATGGACGAATGAAGAAACTCATTAGAAATTGCAAGTTTGTATATAAAAAACTTATTATTACAAGTGCTTTGTTTCGTTTTACTGGTGAAATGGTAGTAACCGGTCCTCTGACCGGTACCACCGTAAAACCTCTGCAGGCCAGGAACATGAACAGAAGAAAGAAACAGTGGACAGTTAACTAGGGTTGGAAATCAAAGGACGGCAGACTGACTTTTCTTTCTCCATTGAATACCTTGACCCATTGACCTATACGACACTGTTAAGCTAACACGTCCGAAAGCTGACTATCAAGTCAGCTAAGGCAGGCGCCAAATTAGCTGCGCGCGCGCGCGTAACGACGAGCAGCATGCATCGGTATTAGCAACCTCCCGGCTCGGCCTCGGGCAGTGGCTGTCGTCCTCCCTGGCGCCCACGACACCGCGCCGAGCTGCTGCCCAGTCCGGGCGCGGCCGCGGATCGTCGGAGATCTCCCTCCGCCATTAAACTAAACCATGCCTAGTAGACGCCAGCAGCTCAACTCCCTCCAGGGATCCGATTAGCTAGCTCTAGCTAGGCCGCTAAGGCAATCACATTACGGAGAGGAGGCGTGTAGCCCGTGTCCCGAGGAGACTAGGTTTGGTGGTCACACTCGCACGGCGCGGTGTTGGAGGGTGGTGAGGGGATTAGTTATAATGGCGTCGGGATTCCACAAGTTGGAGATGGGGAAACAGGGCCGGGAGGTGTCTGAGATAAGGATGGCACTCCTTAGTTTATGGCCAACGCCAACGCCAACGCCAACGCCGGCTCTCGTACTTGCGGCCTTTTTTCTTTGTTTGTTTTGTTTAAAGACACGGACTAAGACGAAACTATTGGCAACTGGTGGTGCTTGTGTGTGGTGCGTGCGCTGCCATCCGCATCAGCCCATGCCATGCCAAAAGGGCCTGCCTCTCCGCTAGCCCTCGTAGCTAGGCATGTGACAGGGAATCACTCATGCACTCAGCCCGGGGTAAATGTGCTCTACTACTACACTTGGCATCTCTTTATTCCATCCACCCTTTGTTTGTTTTACTACTGCCAAAGTTAATTTTGTTTAGTACTACATGCACCCCTGCCCCCAAAAGCCTCAAACCCTAGAATTTCGCGTAATTTAATAATATGCTGGGCAGAGATTCCAGGCCAGGAATACATAGTCATCAGCAAATAGAGTGAAAAGGTGCAACGATGAATGCAAGAAAAGGACAGAGCACATATATACTGCATGTCCAAGTAAGGAGCTAGGCGAAATTGAAGTCAAAAGCTGGATGCTTAAGAGCCTAACAACATGGTTGTTGGGAAGTAACCACGCAATTTACCGTGCCCTAAACATTTGTAAACAAAGCGACGTCGATATGAATATGATCGTCGTCCTTATCCGGTCTCCAAGGCACGGTGGTGCTCCATTGGCTGGGCCGGCGAGGTTGGTGACAACAGGGGTTGGATCATGGATGCACGTGAAAGGCCGGTGAGAGTCGTACGCTCTGGTCAGGTTAGGCATAAAGATGGCAACGGACCGATCCCCGATACCCGACGGATATTTGATTTATTAGGAGACGGGGATCGGATATATCTTTACCTATAGGCATTTAAATGAGCAAGAATCTATCCCCGACAGGTATAGCGGGTATGGGAACGTTCCCTGTTTACCCGTCCCCGTTACCCGTTGGGGAACCCAACTATTTGAGCTGTCATGCGAGTATTAGGCCCAAAGAAGCTCAACATAGGTATTTTGGCACAAATCCGAATAATCATATATATAGTTTGTGTGTTCTAGGAACCCTAGTTCAATTTTTTCTTCACCATCTCCCCCGGCAGCACAAGCACGCCTGCCTCACGAGCGTTCGTGCCCCTCGTTTTCTTAGTTCGGTCTCTGTGTCACCTTTGCCCATCCTCCTCGCAACCTCGCTCTTTCTTCTCGGCATCTCCGAGACTCCGACACTTATACCCGGGTGAAGAAGAAACGTCTCCGATTGCAAAGCTGCGACCCCAAGTGTCCTTGTTTATCAGGTATGCAGTACCCGTCGGGTATCTGTTACCCGACCGATGCCCGACGGGTACGGGGATGTGCAAGAATCTATACCCGAGACAGTTAACGGGGACAGAGACGGGATGAATTCTCCGTGGCGGGGAAGAGAACGTTCCGGCGATACCCGACGGGTACATCCCGTTACCATCCTTAGTCAGGCCTGATAGGTCCAAACCTAGTCGTACCAGGTAGCTAGGAGCAATTGTTTAACACTGATTAGTACCTTAAGCTCTGGTGGTTCAAGCGAGGAGGTCTAGATTTGCGCTACCATGTCTCTGATCCCTCTTTAATTTGTGCGCTTGTTCTTGTGCCGTGTCGTCGTCCCATAGCAGAAAGGAAATATGACAAAGTTTAAGTTCACGATGATGATAAATATATGCCCAATTAATAATTACTGATGTGGCATTTCAACGTCTTCTTTCCCATGCATGCAATCATCAATGTAGGTAGCACACAAGGCTACTACTTGGTACAAGTTACCTCGAACATGCATCTGCCCATGAAGCCTGGACCAGGGACAAATCGTTGATTCGTTGTATGTATCAGACTACCAGTAATACGTACGTACGCGCTGTTACCGGACTTAGATAGGGCACGAAGAGTTCCAGTTGTGGACGTTGAGTTCCAAAAAATAAGCATTGCAATAATAGCACACGCCCACAGGTGCAGATCCATAGGCTTGTCTTTTGTATAGTACATGAATTGAACCCAGCAATTTTTAATTTCTCAACACATAAAGAATTTCCAGTTCATTTCGTACATGTGCGATAACAGTAGTCTTATGTTTCTCAAATAAAGGTACTATTAAGTATATATATATATATATATATATATATATATATATATATATATATATATATATATATATATATATATATATATATATATATATATTATACGTATGGTGTTTGTACGGAGTACCTGCAGGTTTTATCTAGTTTATTTAAACGGGCTAGCCACACAACTCAGTACTTGAAGGGGATACTGAAGCTAGTACTCATCATACTTGAAGAGGAAGAACAAGAGACACATGCATCGTCGAGGAGCAGAATAACCACGCGTGGTAGCAGTTACATTTCCCATCCATATACGAGACCTATTTTTCAGTCATAGAATCAGTATTTCTCTCTGCCGACCGATCAGTGGTACTGGTCAGCCGCAGCCGCCACGAGTCCCGCCGAACGCGGCCAAGGCAGCGCCACATGCATGTAGCAATGCAATGCTGGAGTCGACCGTACGAGCACCAGATGAGAATGAGATGAGTGATGACTGCCCGGCGATACTCGTCACCTCCGATCCGGAGCTGAACCACCGCAGCCGTTATCACTGCTCTGACGCAACAGCTCGCTCCATCATCAGGCAGGCAGGCACCAGGCAGGGCAGGCAGGGCTATCTCTCCCTACTCCTAGCCATCCATGCTTGTTCTTTCCAAGAAAAAGAAAGAGCGAGCAGCTTACGGCAACGGCATGCTGTTCACCCACCCAAATGTGCACCTGCCTCAGTGCCTCGTATATAATAGCCCCTCTGTAGGCTGTAGCTAGCTGTCCAGCTCTCGTAGTGTCTCGGCTACGTACGCCATGCATGGTGATGCCTGAGAGAGGTGTGAGTGACAGATGACTGATGAGTGAGGGACGCGCACATCGTTGGCCAATGTGGGGGCGCCACCGCGCCGGGGCCCGGGTCTATCTGCGTTGCTAGTTGCTAGTTCATGGCCACCGCCCATTTGGCGCACTTGTCGTCGCCCGTACGACGGGTCAGTTATCCCATCAAGACGCGCCTGGCTTTACCCTACTTTGTCTTTCTGCGATGCACCCGAGTTGCTGCTGCTCTCCACCCCAACCCTCGGTCCAGATGCAGCGTACGCTGTCGGGGCAGTCAAGCCCCCAGAGCACCGGCGCCACCGCGCCAGCGACTGGCCCCATGGCCCGCGCGCCCCTCGGCGCCGGCCGCATGACAGCATGTCCTGTTCACGCCGTGGCGCCCACCGGCCACCACTGGTCGCCGTCCGGCACGGACCCGAGCTCAGCACCATATCCCCTTCCCCGGCGGCGGCGGGGTGGGCGCGCCCGCACGGTACGGTCGCTTTCGCTCGAAAGCCTACTGCGGTGCTGCGGATAGGATAGCAGATAGCTCTGGCTTTTTTCCCCTGCGCTGCCGGGTTGGGTGCAGCCAGGCTGCATGCATTTTTTTTACCCGGGTTGGTGCCTGGTGGTGCGGTGCGCAGGCTTTCCATCTCATCAGCTGTGGACGGGGCTGGAGCGCCTGCGCGCGCACGGGAGAGGCCAGAGGCGGCCCGGGGACGCGTGGCGGCGCGCCGAGCGCACGGCCCCGGGCGCACGGCGCGTGCGGGGGTCAGGACACGTTCGAGGCGTCCCATGTGCGCGCGACGAGACTGCCGGGACAGCGATGCCGATGCGATACACACCGGGCCAAGCCGAGACTGGCGACTGGTCCTCCCTCCGCACGACCTCACCGCGCACCTGCTGCCTTTGCATCGTCTTTCTACGGCCTGCCCGACACGCCGTGCGCGACCGGGCTGCGGGTGCAGGCATCCTTGTAGCCTGTGGCCCCGCCGTCCCAACTCCCATGCATGCATCGGCTAGCCCCGTAGCCGGGCCGGCCATACAATGTTCCCCACTGAGTAAGGGTACGTCTGTTACTCTTAAACTTTAGTCGCTTTAACTACTAAATTGATAAACAAACTAATTAAAAAAACTAAAGTAGTTCAGTCATGTTAGTATCAAAAATGTTGTTGGTGTTTCGAGTAAATACCAACGAGTAAATTTGTGTTATTACGCGTCTGACCCGAATGGTGTACTAAAAGACACAAGGTTTATATTGGTTCGGGTAGAATATCCCTACGTCCCGTTCGTGGCTGCTGCTCGTGTTATTAGCACTGAAAGTTCGTAGTATAGGTTACAAACAGACGAGAGAGGAACAGATCCCAAGTCTCTGATGGAAAAGTCAAATTTGTACCGAGAGTTTGGCTGTTCTTCAGCTATGTGGCGTGATGTCTGATGTGATCGATCGATCCCCTTAGTAGGGTGCCCCACTTTTTCTTTTATAGGTAAGAGAGAGCAGGGATTACAGATGGGAGAAAAGAATAAAACCAGAGGCAAAGGAAGTCCGCCAAGGACGTCGGGTCTTCCTTTTCCTCTGTGCGGGTCCCACTAACATGGCAGGAGGCGATAGGGACAGCCCCATGCCGGGCGCATGTCCACCGATCCCGACAGGGCTATGCTGGGCGTCTGCCCGCTGATGATGCCATGTCTTGGCATGGTCAGCGGGTCGTCACGTCCCATCCCAGCCCGGCAAACAGTGCGACGGACCAGCGTGTCGATCAACGACCATACAAGGAGCCGGCAGCACAGTGGCCGCACGTCTGTTACTGCGGGCGATACGAGTTTCCTTCTGGACCGTAGTGGTTGTCGTGAGCTTTCGTAAGGATCCGTGCCCGAGGGCAAATGACGGCACCCACAACACTGTAAGGCAGATGTCAGCGTCCACAACACTGTTTGGGGTCTGACATGCCTGAAAGGTTATAAAATACCCTTCTGACATGGCCTGACGGTACTGTCCTGCAGGTGTACAGGGTACGGTCCTCGATATTGTGGTTGACTTTGAGCGCTTTGCCTTATTTGCCCCACCTGATTCCTGGGTCGGTATTGTGGTAATGTCGTCATAGGTGTGGGGCGAAGCAGAACCAGCCCTCAGACGTGCTCTCAGACGTTGAGTGAGGCGGAGCCAGCCCTCGGGCGTCGGGCGAGGCGGAGTCCATCCTCGGACGTCAGACGAGGCGGAGTCCGTCCTCGGACGTCGGACGAGGCAGAGCCAACCCTCAGACGTCGGGCGAGGCGGATCCCGGCAAGCGGCGTAACCGCGCTCTTGATCGTGCAGATGAATCAACGTCGATGATCATTAGCTCCTTCTCTTTGGGTACCCTAGTATGAGTTCCCGACAGAGATGCTAAAGTAGACTAAAGTGCCTAATGGACATGAGCTGCCCCTCATTAGTACGGGTCTCCATCCTGATTTGCCCCTCATTTAATGGCCTTTAGTCACTAGAATCAAACACAGATAACAAAAATTTAGTTATTGATTTTAGTAGCTAAATTTTAGTCATGAGAAATCAGACAAGGCCTAAGTTAAATTTGTCCTTAGTGGCATATGTCCCTACGCAACGCGTCATTAGATTTGTATTGAGACGTGGGCACCGAGGGAGAAACCCTTAGGGCTGCGTTCGGTTCCCAGGTTTTGGTGGCCTGAGATCATTCCAACCCAAATTCTTTCTGTAATTTATATAGCTGCGTTCACGGAAAACTATTCCAGCTGAGAACCATCCCTAACCGAACGGGCCCTAGACGGGAAAAAATAGATTCCGCATTCCCCACGGGTCTTCCCTCTCTGGTCACCCAAAACTTGGGTAGTTTCTCAGTTGGCCGGCGGCCACTAGCGCCGAGCCAAGGTTTTGCGGGCCACCAGGACCTGTCGAAGACGTTAGATCTCGCCACTGCTCGAGATGGGGATGGGGAGATTACGCTACGAGTACCTTTTGCTCTAGACCGACCGAACGGATTCTTCGTCAGAATTCGTCCGTGGTAATATATATAGCGATGCATCGAACGATAACCAAAAACACGTACCGATCCTGTGCATATACTTGCTGTAAGTATGGCTTAAGATTTTGTTGGGCACGAAAAGACAAGGTTATACTACGAAGCATATGTGCACAGTCCCCGCGTGCCCAGGTGGTTGCTCTGCGTCGTTGTCGTCCACCACCCTACAGGCCACTTCATGCACGCACGCACGCCGCGAATGTCTGTCTGCGCGTCCAAATCTGTCACTCACCAAAAGGAGGATAACAGTAAATTAAAGGCTGACTAAAATTAGTCAATGGGCATTTCTAAAGAGAGAGCTAGCTTTGCATCATCGATATGCCCTTTAGATAAGACTTGATGATAGCCACATACGGAGTATATGTCAAAACTATAACAGTCTCCAGCTAGTGCAAAAATGCTTTACTAGGGAAAAATAATATGAGTACCATTACGCTTTAGACAAATAATAATATACAGTTTGAGATGTTATACAACGTACCATTAACCTGAATAAATTTGTGCATTTTGTTGTTGTTTAGCTCGATAGTAGGTTGTACAATGTAATCACGCGTAATTAAGTTGTTATACTATGGATGTTCAAGTTAACCTGTATTATGGATGTTCAAGTTACCCCCTGCTTTCGATGAAGTTATCTCGACCTATTTTAGGTCCACATAAAAGCAGGACTTCGACCTACTTCCTACTGATTATCACTAATCTCACCGCCCACCCTCTCACTCACGCTAGACCTCTCACCAACTTCTGTCTGTGGCAACTTGGCTAGCGACGCTATGGTTGTGACCCAGAGGGCGACGACAGGTTCCTCCAATGTGACATGGGTCGTGCTTGGGCCTTGGGGTGCAGAGCAGGTGTTGGATGAAGGGTGCAGAGCTATATACGCGAGATTTGACCGAATTGTGGGATGCCTACTGAACTTGCTTTGAGAAGAGTGCTAGAAACGTGGCCAAATTGCTTTAAGGGGAGTCTAAATAAGGAGTTGTATAGACAACCAATCAAAATCCATAAGCGCATATTATACAGACTATAAATAGAGACCAAGAGGATATTATATTGTTTTGCAACCTAGGTAAATGTACAAATTATATTAGAAGTACTTCTCGGTTAGTTCAGGAAATCGCGAAAGCTAACTAGCTAAGAAATCAATCAGCCGCCAACTATGGACTAAACAAAGCTCAGTTGGTTGGGTTCTTTATATTATAACTTATCTACCGGAGTTAAAGTTCTCAACCAAATGCAGGTGTTCACTTTTTTTCTTGGGCTTATTTTAAGATTTAAAGTATTGTTTTTTAGTGGTAGGCGATGTACTTGTCAACAACAAGACGATTGTGGCGACTTCGTTAATCTTGAGATCTACAATGGCGGAACCAGGAACTTTGATTAAGGGGGCCGAACAAATATAATGGCACTTCTAAGTGTGATAAATATATACATATGTGTATGTTTTAACAACTTTTTTTTTAATATTTTTATATATGTAGTTAGTATTTTCTACTGAAAAATCATAATATTATGATATAAAATAGATGAATTGGTGCCTTAATATGCTACAAATTTCAGTACTTACAGGGTTATTAAAAGAACTTTTACTGTATTGGGGGGGGGGGGGGGGACGCAGGGGGGACGCCCCCCTGCTGGCCCCCCTAGTTCCGCCACTGGAGATCTGTCTTAATTATTTTAGAGGTCCTCATAGAAGTAGGGTGTATGTGTGTATGTACGAGTATTTGCGTCTATAATATTATTTGCAAAAAAGCCACTAACTATACCAAAACATAACTTCAGGGAAAATTAAGATTAGTACGACAATAATTATGGTTAGGGGGAGTCAACAAAATGAGCAGTAGACCTAGTTTATCTTTGTTCTACCATCGGACAACGTAAAAACAATATACACCATGATTACCCATGTTCTGTTTGATTTTTATTTGAATTTCGTCTCTCTGACGGTAACTCGGTAAGTCTCGTGTAACCCTCTGAAAATTATTTTTACTCAGGGTTCAAGTTTGAACATCAAGAATGTTTTTTTAGAAAACAAATTAAGCGAACATCATCCATGTTTTAATCCTGACTACTAAATTAACGCCTAGCTAGCTCCTCAGGTGCGCCCTGCTCCTATGCTTCTAACGACAGTGCAATGTTGACCCGTGTGCACGGAAGCGTGACGAACAACTCCTTATGTACTGTTTGTAAAAAAAAACTCCTTATGTAAAAAAAGGTACTACTGAAGCCCAGATTGGAAGAGCAGTTGCATGTACTCCCTCTCTCAAAAAAAGAATGTAATTCTTTTTTTTTATAAGTCAATCAGTTTAAATTTTAACTAAAATTATATAAAAAATTACTAACATTTATTATATAAAATAAATATCATTAGATTCGTTATAAAATATATTTTTATAATATATTTATTTGGAGACATAAATATTAGTATTGTTTTCTACAAACTCGATTAAACTTGAGCTAGTCTGGCCGGTGCGCATATATTCTTTCATGTGGGGAGGGAGTACCTACGTGTGGACGCAGCACTGATACGGCACTCTTTGGCGGCCATGCTTGCAAGGAAAGGACTGCGGAAACTTTCTCCCCTCGGCCAGTAGCTGGTACTCCGTAGCTGCGACGATGCAAGATAAACAGTCCACGTCTCTCTCTGGCAGGGCCTGGACGAGCCCTCAAATGATGAGCCGTAAACTAGGTAGCCCAAGCTACTAGCTACACAGGCATACAGGTGATCCTCTTGTACCTAACCTAGCTAGAGGCTTTTGAGGACGACGAGAGCTGCTCTTTTTAAGTCGTTCAGCAGGTCGTTGAAACTGACTGACCCAGCACCGAGCGAGCCTCCTGATGGCTCCCCATTTGTGATTTGTCCTTGTAGTTAGCCGGTTGCTCACTCCTCTCGATCGGTCCTCCATGTACTGGCACCCTGTTCAACTCGACCGGCCGGAGAGTGGTTGTGTACTAGCTCGCATAAATAGTATTTGACCACATGCACGCATGGACAAGTAACAGCGCACTGTGCACGTACGACGGTACGTGCTCGACGATCTCAACTGCTTTTGCATGCAGCGGGCCGGCCGGCCGGGCACGGATACATGAGCAGTGCCTAGTGACTAGTGTCGTTATTGCACTTGCACGACGACTTGAGTTTCTTCCAACTGCAGGAGAATCCTGCGTGCCAAACCATAGCTGCTGATTTGGCATCACATGCGCTTTTGTACATATCGGCATGAGGATAATTGAGAACGCACGCAAAACTTGCCAGGTTTCCAGAAGGCATGGCCGTCATCAGATGATCCGATCCCGTCGACCGGGACTTTTTTTAATTTAACACTTTTCAGAAACTAATTTTAAATTTAATATTGTCGAGTTTTTTTTTAAACTAACACTTTTGACCGCGTCTATTGTCCTGGCATTGCATTTAAAAATTGGCGCGGCCAAAAATGTTAGTTTAAAAAAAACCCGACCATGTTAGATTTAAAATTAGTTTCCAAAAAATATTAAAATTAAAAAAAAAATCTCGACCGGCTCGCCCGCCATCGATCGCGTCGCGGGAAAGCACCACTGTTCAGACGATATCTCTGAACATCTAAGCTAGCCGTGCGTGCACCCAACTCAATGAACGAGAGAGAAAGGGACAGACCTGCTGCGTCGACGCCGAGAGAAAGAAGAGACCACAAGAAACCTCCTCTCGTCCACGCATCCATCCCTGCTAGCTACCAGCTCCGATGTCCGATCCATCCGAGAGAGCACGTCGCGGTCAAATATTTACACGTACGCGACGGGCCAGAAAATGCTTGACCTTCACGTGCTCGATCAATCGCCCGGCCCGGCTAGCTCTTATATATATATCCACCTGTACTTATTTATTAACATGTGCTTTGCTTGCGCAACGTAAGCTTGTATATACTCCATATAATAACCAGCTTGGAAATGGAAACTTAGGTGTGTGTTTTTTTTGTAAGAAAGGTACAGCTCACGCGCGCATGCAGAGTAGTTCACGTCAATTGCCTTTGCAGCTGCTAGGCGGCGTTTCCTTTGGTCTCGCTTGTGCGAATTGTGATTGTGTCTCCCGGACCCCGGAAGCCGACAAGACCAGCCACGCGCTGCGATGGTAACTTGTGCATCTGAAACACTGAAAACTCCCAGTTTCAACCAACCGGCCGCCCAACCGCCGCTTCTCTTTGACATCACACGAGTACTGAAAACCACTTCTTGCTTATAAGAGTATTAAAAGCAAATCCATCTCTTCCAACTTTGTTTTTTTATGAGTCCAACTTTGCTTCATTACTCCTATTTTAAAATACATAACACGTACGGTCATCAAAAGTATTTTAATCATGCTTTATATATTTGTATTATACTTATTATACCCATATAGATATTTATAGAAGAGTAAATTGCATCCCATGCAACAATTTGATGCAAGAACTCGGTTGTTTTGTGCATCTACGGTCCAAATATTACACATGTGGTGTAATTGGTCACACGCGTATTAACTTGATGGTGGTCCAACTCGCTTGGCTCAGTCTTATCTATGATAACACCTAATTAATGTCACAACAATAACTTGTTATCATCTTAGGTCCAATGTCAATAGCTCATATGCCGCTGGTCTAACCTAAATATATAACACCCTAGTTTTGTCAAAAAGTGCACGGGAAAAGGATTTTTTATGGATGTCACGGGGTGGAAGTCATCGAGAACCCAACATCACCCCCCCCCCCCCCCCCCCCCCCCCCCCCCCCCCCACTTAGGCCTCCCACCTCGATGGCCAATGCAAGACACCAACATATTGCACTGCTATAGGGAACGTGCTCCAATATGATGATCGATTTGTAGTTGGTTGCGTTCTACCAAAATAAAGCATGGACACGAGGTTGTCTGTCGAATGAAAATGGAGCACAAGTTCACTCAGCTCGCGGCGCAGAGGTGGACGTAGCATAGAGCATGTTGAGGCTACCTACAATCAAGCTATCCCAAACAAATCGAGCAGTGGATGAGCCAAGCGTGCTATGACGTCGTTCCCGCAATAGCGAATCCCCTTATAGATCATCGCCTGGCGTAGCCAAGTATGTGTGTGTTTGGACCGTACATGCACTAATTTCTCATGTTCTTCTCACAAATCATTGTATATATATATATATATATATATATATATATATATATATATATATATATATATATATATATATATATAGGTAAGGCTATCCTGCAGCTGGCCACAAAATAACTTATTCTATAGCCACCTTGATTTACGATAATTTTTGTACCAATTTACGATAATAACAATACGCATTTACGATACATGGGTTAATATAATTCAAGATGATGCTTACTATAATGTTATAGTAAATCACTTAGGAGAGAGTTACCATAATCTCATAAATTAATATAGTAATTATCGTAACTCAAAGTGGCCACAGAATAACTTATTATGTGGCCAGCTACATAACAGTACGTATATATATATATATATATATATATATATATATATATATATATATATATATATATATATATATATATATATATATATATATATATATATATATATATATATGTGTGTGTGTGTGCGCGCGCGCGCGCGCGCGCGCTCGCGCGTCTATTTGTTGTAAGATGAATAAATCTACTTCTTTGTAGAAAGGTGAAAATAAATTAATTTTGAACTAAAAAGGTGAACTATGTCATCTATTTTAAAACGAAGGGAGTACTAATGCTTTTTTACTTTTTAGCGTTTCAAAACAAGGAGAGGGACGGTTTACTATTGGGAGAAGTTTCACACGCGTGTACTGTTTCAACCTTCCCGGCCGCGGACTTGTCAAATTTACCCTGCTGCTGCTGTGGCAGGCGTGCGGCATGCAGCCATCGGCATCGGCAGAAAGCTAGTGGTAAGAAATAAAACCCAGCAGGAACTCACGGTTGCCGCGACGAAAATCCACCGATCGATCCGATCCGTCTCCGCCCGGCCGTGCCGCGCGCCCTGGTTGACAAAAGGCGGCACTGCCACTGCTGTTATATTAATCGCGAGATGGAGCTAGCTAGTTGGCAAGTAATATAAGCTCGCTCGCTGCTGCTACTTACTGTTGCTGCCTCGCTTTACCGATTGCCCCCAACCCCTCCCTTCTCGTTAATGTTCCATTATCCATAAACTACCAGCACTACAGGCAGCTACGCACGCAAAGCTCCTCTCGGCTGGCGAGCGCGAGTGACAGTGACAAAACTGCCTGCTTTCTCCACGGTCCACACCAAAATTTACGAGGGAATTTCATGTGAGCTATTAAAAAAATAGATCGTAATTCTTTGTGAGCCACTTGAAAAGTTCAGTGGACTTCAACGCCACTAATCTAACTGTTTTTTTTTTTTTTTGCTCTTCATGCCACTGCCGTCAGATTGGGTTCTAACGGTATCAAACTGCAGGTGTGAAAAGTCAAAAATTACCTTAGTCTAAATATGCCATTATTTTTTTAGTATCTTAACGACTTCAAATGGAAAAACTCAAAACCAGAAAGTTGTAGATCTCTTCGAGATTATCTTTTTTTAATACCGCAAAAATATATGATTTTTCTAAGATATATTAATCATATCAAATCATATCTTTTTTTGCGAAATTAAATGAAGATAATTTTTATATGAAAATTATAGATCTTGACGAGATCATAACTTTCTAGTTTTGAGTTTTTTTATTTGAAGTCGTTAAGATGCTAAAAAAAATAATGACATATTTAGACATAAGGATATTTTTGACTTTTTACACCTACAATTGACACCGTTAGAGTCTAATCTGACGGCAGTGGTATAGAGAGCAAAAAAAAAAAATATTAGAATAGTAACGCTGAAGTTCGCTGAACTTTTTCGATAGCTCACAAGAAATTACAATATTTTATAATAGCTTACAGGAAATTCCTCTAAAATTTATCGACTCACTCAAGTCCCAACTAACCCAAGTAGGGGTACAGCAACAGCAGCGCCCCCTCGCTCTTCCAGTCCAGCGCCTATAAATCCCGGGCCGGACTCCGAGCTCACAGACTAGGACACAGCCGCTGGTCACTGGGCAACCCAGCGCAGCTAACACTCCTATACAAATATCCACGAGTCTTGGTACAGACTACAGAGGCAGAGCGAGCACAGATTAAAGCTGCCTGTAGATAGCAACCATCAACAGCGACTGATCGAAGTAGTGAGCAACTGAGCATCAGTCGATCTAGCTACGTACTACATAGAAACAGCTGCAGCAGCTCTCTTCTTCTTGCTGTCCCTGCGGTGGTTTTAGGAGTGCAATTTGCTCGAGTAGCTAGCTACCTGAACCATGGGCTGCGTGGAGGAAGAGAGGCTGCTGTTCCCGTCCTTCGTCTTCACCGAGAGCTTCGCGGAGGCCGCCACCCCCGGCTCCGGTGAGTTCTTCACATATCATCTCTGGTACCATATGTCATATGTGTATCAAGTAATACATGGATGATATGATATATGTACCTGAACGAGCAAGAGATTTGGAGCTCATCACGGCGCGGCAATAATGTACACATGTGCTACCAGGTGGTGAGCAGCAGAAGAAGGCTCGGCAGCGGCGGAGGCGGAAGCCGCGGCCGGCGGCGGATGGTGGCGAGGCCGGGGACGAGCAGGCCAAGAAGCGGCGGCTGAGCGACGAGCAGGCGCGGTTCCTGGAGCTCAACTTCAGGAAGGAGCGCAAGCTGGAGACGCCCCGCAAGGTGCAGCTGGCCGCCGAGCTGGGCCTCGACGCCAAGCAGGTGGCCGTCTGGTTCCAGAACCGCCGAGCCCGCCACAAGAGCAAGCTCATGGAGGAGGAGTTCTCCAAGCTCCGCGCCGCGCACGACGCCGTCGTCCTACAGAACTGCCACCTCGAGACCGAGGTAACAACTATTCCGGCCAGCGACACCAAATTAATTTAAATCTACACACATGGCCACATAGTGGCGAGCCTCGCTCGATCTCGGTGTGGTCACGGTGAATTGTTTTCGTTCCCCGTTGCTGCTGTGCTGCTGCTTACTAACTTCATGCACGCGTGTTTCGCGCCGTCGTCGTCTTGCAGCTGCTGAAGATGAAGGACAGGCTGGCGGAGGCGGAGGAGGAGAAGAGGAAGCTCATCGCGGCTGCCGCGGCAGCCGGCGGCGTTGGAGCGGGCGCAGCAGGAAGCAGCAGCCCGAGCTCGTCGTCGTTCTCGACGGTGACGCACCACCCGGCGGCGCTGGTGGGGCAGTTCGGGGTGGAGCCGGAGGAGGCCGCTGCTGACCTCACCTACATGAGCGAGTACGCCTACAACAGCTACATGAACATGATGGACCTCGCGCCCGGCTACTTCGGCGGAGGAGTCTACGATCACTTCAACTGATCGATCGATGAGCATGAACGAGGAAGGATTGACCGGCTCTCAGATCAGCTAGGTATTTTCGTGTTAATGGATGGATCGATTTGAAGGGCGCCCGTAGCAGTAGTAGCAAGCAATCAAGTCGCTAGTATAATCAGTACGACGTCTATCAGTCAATGTCCTGACGGTAATTAAGTCTATTCAGTAACTTAAGCCATGTAGATTAGTAGCTGGTAATCTCTGTAAATTTGTGTGGATTATCATGCAAGTTCTTATCATGAACTAATGGTCTCTGTGATGTAATATTGGGGGGAATGGGGGTAATCGGAATCAGAAGATGCTTGTAAATGTTTTGGTGTCTTCTGTTATTTTATTTGTTTTTGTCTGATGAATTCTGAAATTTGGACTTGGCCCAATTGTCTGGGCTTCATTTGAGTTCTGGGCTGTTTCACAAATTAAGGGCATGTTTGGTTCGTCCAGTAGCTACTAAATTTAGTAGCTTTTAGTCACTTTAGTAACTTTTTAACCAAACGCTATGACTAAAAGCTACTAAAAGGGCTTTAGTCTTCTTTAATAACTCTAGAGTTACTAAAAGTGACTAAACCGTTTAGCAGCTACTAAAGTTTAGTAGCTCGAACCAAACACCAGTTAAGTCCCTAGAAAAAAAAACACTTAGATCATACTTTGACGAACACGATCCATTCTCTTCTCTATTGCTTCCTCCAATTGCTCTTCAAATTTAGTTAACTTTAGTTTTATCCAAAGTAACTTCTTTATCTCTGATAAAGTTTAAAGAAAAAAAAAACATCAACATCTACAATATTTTTTTATGAACTTAATTAAGTCAAATATTTTTAACTCTGTTCACTTTAGTTTTCTGAACTTATGGATTACAATTTTGTTTTAAAAAAAAAGTTGGTCAAAAGCTAAAAAGTTCGAGCTGTTACTAATGTTCTTACAAATGCATGGTGCATTCTACCAGTTATGAAGACAATAACAGCCTAGACTACACCAATGCTACCATTTTTTTTAGGGGACCAATGCTACCATTTTAACAGTAGAGCGCAGATGCTTTTAGACTCGAACCTTTAAAAGCTACATGAGATTAGTCCGGCACATTTGAGACTAAGAATCAAAGGTTCTCGTCGCCGATCAGTCACTGCCTCACTGGGGAGACACAGGATGCCAAATCTTGCCATTGGTGGTTAGGGGTACAAGTACAACCATCTCTGCTAACCACTCAAGCAGTGTTTGTTTCTCACTCAAACACTGTTACTTGTTATGTTGAGCATACACAAAAGACCAACGCTTACAACTCTGTGATCGAGGCATCCTAACTGACTGCACTTAAACAAGTGAAGCGTCGTCTGCAATAATAATAATAATAATAATAAAATTAGGTAGAGCGTTATCCACAACTAATGATTGCATCAAGGCCATGCATCAGTACTCGTCGCCTTTTCTCTTCTTGGGAGATAAGCCTGGTAAAGATGAGATGACCTGACGAAAAGCGCGGCGGCTCCCGTCACTCGGCACGACGACGAAGCGAACAAACCCAACGCAGCCCGATCGTCGATGGATCAATCATCCGCTGCGTGACGGCGACCTCCGTTTCGTCGGGAACAGGAGCGGAGCGGAGCGCGCGGGCACGGAGGAGCACGTCTCTGTCTCTCTCGTACTACGCCGTCGCCCCGGTGCAGTGTCTCTGTGTCTCAAGGGCGACAGGTGTGGGGGATGGCTCATGGCACGGCGGAGAACTGAGCACCAAAGGGCACCACCACTACTGCACTACTACCTTAGCTACTCCTGTAGGCATTCTTATCCGGTGTGTTTCCCTCATGGAATTGTACTATAGGATTGGAACAGGCAGGCATCAGAATTTTCGGCACCCATTTCGGTGCTACCGTCCAATCAACTCTCTGGTCCCGCGGTCACAAAATTGCGCACTTGTATGGTTGATGAGGTACAGACCCTGAAATACTGGAGAGAGAGAATCAATCTGAAGGAATTTCTTTTACAGTCCACAAATGTTACTCTGCTCAGAAAGCATCGTCGTCACGAAAAAGCTGGGCGATGATTCCAGGAACGACAAGGCGCTTTTTCAACAGCTAAAAGAATAATGGGTTAATATACAAATCACTGAGCAGAGTACATAGGCGGGTAGAATCGAGTGAAAATTCACCCCTCCCAACAGAGCTTGCGAGGCAAATCAGCACACGACGCTTGGGTTTTACATGATACAGCCATCAGGCATCTGACTTTTAGCGACCAAAAACAAGTACCAGACAGAAAGCTACAGCACGGCACTTGCCGTGCAATCCAGATGTTGACACTGCAAGAATTAGCGCAACGACTTGGTACCGGAAATTACACCACAGGGGCGCCAGGCTACCTATTTTTCAGAGTCGCCGTGCTGGGTTTCCTCGAGGAACAATGGGGGAGACCCTCTTTCACAGGAGACGGTGGGAAAGGAGAAGATGACGGCAGCTGGCGGTGACTCGAGATCGAAGAGAAACAACTAAATGGGTTCCTCAGACGCCTTTTCTCTGAGTCTTCAGATTGACTATTTGGATCATGGCCAACCGGAGAGATCTTTAGCGACTCTGGGAGAAGGCAGTTGCAAATGGCACCTACAAGGAAAAGATGCTCTTGATCATCATAATATGAACTGGAAAGTTCACATAAAAACGCTACAGCAAGAACTCCATGTACATACAAAACAGTCCTACAAGTGAAATTGAAACACAAAGCCTGGCATCAAACTATACAGTCAGAGCTGCCACGGTTCCCTTAGGCCTTGTTTGGATGCATGTGTATCCACTTCAATCCACATGTGTTGGATTGGATTGGAATGGAACTTAGTTTAATTTCACTTCAATCCACTTCAACACATGTGGATTAAGTTGAATACATGTGCATCCAAACAAGGCCTTAGTTGGGCATGCTGTTGAATTCAACAACCTGCTTAAAACATATGGCAAAATTTTGTAGCGCTCTTTGTGGATGAAACTATTCACTAGAGACATCTCGCCTCTTTGCATGATGATTCAGCTAATGCCACATCACATATCAAGTGCACAGTTACTGAGTTACACTGTGATATGGTGTGATGGAAAACTACTTAAAACTTATGGAAAATGAAGGCCCATTCATAAACCAGGGTAAACCACATTTCTAGAAAGTAAAGTGGAAACAATAATATACAGCGAAAAATGGTGGAAATGACCGTTAAAGCCGCGTAATGCACTCTGACTATGCCCAAGTAGCACTTAAATCACTATCACCTTTGTTATGTGGAATCAATGAGCTAGTAAAAGCATTAGCACATGTATAAAGTTATGGTACCTATTCTGGCAAGCCGATTCACCCATTTGGGAATTTTGTTACCGGTCAACTTGTAGCACATATCCTTGCAAAAGTGGTTACAGTTCTTCGTGATAAGATGGTAAGTATCTCCGTTGTAGTTTACTGACTGCAGCTCCATGAACTGCCTAACTTGGATTGGATCCAAGCATGTTGTACCAAGAAATATTGATTTTCTGAACCTGAAACCAGGGCATTGGCGAGGTTCTACCTCAAAGACCCCACTGGTGGGGAAGTCATGAGCTCCGAATGCATATTCAACACCATGAACTGTAAATGGAAAAGAGAGCCAATCAAAATATGTCATCTGAGAATTCAGTTGTTAAAACTTATTGTAGATAAACCATCTATACTATTTGCATAGCAACAACAGAACTTATGTGACAACTTTTTATTGACAATTAGGGGTTTGAATGCCAATGTCACCATCATTTAATAACTGAGGCAGTCAGCAAGATAATTACACAAATTGCCCTTTTAAAATATTCCAAAACTAGCTGAAAAATTGCACCATTCAAATTCCCCTGAATCCATACTCTCCAAAAATCATGATTTCGCATATATAGCTCAGTCTAATTCCATTCTGAAAGCCTACTACATTCAAGCATTCACACTTTATTAGTGGAGAACAAAGTGAAAAATGAACCTGAAGAAAGATCTAGGCTAGTCCAAAAAAGACTACTATTGTTAAAAATGACTGGCAAGTTTAGACAGGAACTAACAACCCAGACGGATCATTCAGATGCAACTTTATTAACGGATGGTTGTTAGTGGCATTGAGTATTTAACAAGCTTGTAAATTACTTCCTTTCCCCATCCCTCGGTGACCAATGCTAGTATGCCCGAGAATACCCCTCTTTTTCCAAGTTCTCCACATGGACTTCACCAAACTAGTGCACCATTCCTACTCCCATACCATTCCCTAATTCCCATCTTCCCTATCTAGCTAGTATTAGGGACTAGGGAGGACTAGAGATTTCATGGGCACCTAAAGAAAATTTCTTAAATCAATACCAAACCCTATAAAACTCGATTCTGGATCTATAAAGATGTCTAGCATGGTCACTAGAGATTTCATGGGCAGGGCACCTAAAAAAATATAAAACCCTATAAAACTAGATTCTGGATCCGTAAAGATCCCTATTTCCAACATGGGTACAGATTTCATCTTTTTAAACAAGCTTTCTCAGATGAAAAAAGTGTTTGGTACACTGAAGCCATAAACATAAAAATGGAGCTAACAACATCAAGAAAAACAATCATCTTCCAAGCCCAGTAGATAGACAAATAATTTTCTTTCCAATTGTAATATTTTACTTCCTATTACAAAGGCAACATAGCACAAAACCCACCATCTCGTCCATTTTTCTATACGGTACAATGAGACCTAGTAATATGAGAGGTAGAGGAAGACCGAAATTGATATGGGGGGAGGCAATAAAAAGAGATTTGAAAGCTTGGGATATTGATAGGACTTGATACCCTACCGGTGTTGTTGCGCAGGTTATTGGGGTGGAAGAGGGGAGGACGTGGTCTGTACTCTCAACGTCGGCGAGGGGCCGTGGCGGCGAGAGCGGCGGCTGCTGCTGCTGCCCTAGAGTTCCGTAGCACTACAGTAACACGGGTACTGTTCACGCGAGGGAGAGGGCAGGGACGGCTGGCTCCCAAGGGAAGCCAGCAACTTAATTGTTGCTTTCTGCTTAATTCCAATCATCCCTGATTACAAGTATTTATCCTTCCCTATAGATGCTATAATTAAGGAACTATATCTATCTCTAAGAAAATACCAAATAAGCGATAAATTGGGCCTCTAAGCCCCTTAACAGACCGGCCCCCTAGCCACTATTGGGCCTGCGCCTGGCATAGGAGATGCCGGTCATAACATCTCTCCCCGCCTGCGCAAACAACTCGTCCTCGAGTTGGAAGTCAGGGAAGTGCTCGCAGAATTCGTCGAGAGGCTCCCAGGTAGCATCCTCGTCCGGAAGGCCGCGCCACTTGATCAACACGCGCCAGACACCGCGGCGTTGCTGCGCCTGCAGCACCCGCTCTGGTCCCGGCAGAACGCGACCATCGAGGACCGGCGGAAGGGAAACCGGAACAGCCGGCGGATCTCCGCGGTGCCACTTCAGCAGCCCCACATGGAAGGCGTCGTGGACGCGAGCGCCCTCCGGCAGCTGCAGGCGGTAGGCGACGCGTCCAATGCGCTCCAACACCTGGAACGGTCCGGCGTAGCGAGGCCCAAGCTTGCGTCTGGCACGGGGGTCCAGGGACTGCGCTGTTCTGTGTAACAGCCGCAGCCAGACCCAGTCGCCGACGGCGAACTCCAAGTCGCGGTGGTTGGCGTCGTAGTACTTCTTGGACAGCTGCTGCGCCTGCAGGAGGCGCTGGCGCACCTCAGCGAGGATCTCATCACAACTGCGGAGGAGGGCGTCAGCAACTTCCGTCCGGGTCTTCCTCGGCTTGTACGGCAGGATGGGCGGCGGGGGACGGCCATAGACCACCTCGAACGGAGTGGCGCGCAGGGCGGTGTGGTAGGAGGTGTTGTAGCAGTACTCCGCCCAGGCGAGCCAGTCCACCCACGCACGCGGGCGGTCACCGGTAACACACCACAAGTACATGGCAATCGCTTTGTTCACCACCTCGGACTGACCGTCAGTCTGCGGGTGGAAAGCCGTGCTCATACACAGCTTGACGCCGGCCATCCAGAAGAGGTCGCGCCAGATGTGGCCGGTAAACGCCAGAGGACGCGGCGACCCTCGCGCCAGAAGGCCAACGTCATGGCCTCGAAGTCTCAGAGAATGGGGCCCAAGGTCCGCAGGAAGTCGACGCCGAGGATGAAGTCGAAGCAGCCCAAGTCGAGGCCGACGCAAGTCCTAGGCCCCGATGTTGATGGGGATGTGACGGGCGATGCCCTCGCAACGCAGGCGATCGCCGTTGGCGACGGTGATGCGGAGCTACGCCCCCGGTGGGCGGAAGCCCTAGGCGGCGCATGGTTGCGCCCTGGAGGAAGTTGTGGGTGGAGCCGGTATCTAGAAGGGCCAAGAGGCGCTCCCCCTTGACCATCACCGGCAGCAGCATCGTGTTCTCCGTCCTGATACCTGCAAGTGCATGGAGGGACACGACGAGAGCGTGAGCAGCCGCCTGCCCCTGGGCGGCCGGCTCCTCTAGTGGTATGGCCGCGTCCCCGTCCTCAGCGGGCGCGGCGTCCTCCGCAATGTAGTCCCCGGACTCCAGGTAGAAGAGTCACTGACACACATGTCCAAGGACGTAGGGCTCGTCGCAGTTGTAGCATAGTCCTTGGCGAGGACGTTCCAGCTGCTCCGCCGGTGTAAGGCGGCGAAACAGGCGCGCCGCGGGGGCCGCATTGGCCGCAGCGGGGGCCTGCCCCGCCTGGGCCGCCCCGGGTGTGCGCGCCGGAGGAGGCTGACCCTAACGCGGAGCCGGACGAGCGGCTCGAGGAGGAGGCGCCGGCTGCATGGCAGACGCACAACGCTCGAACGCTCGGGCGTAGTACATGGCCGTCTGGAGGTCCGAGGGGTCGCGCATCTCCACGTCCACCCGGATATGATCCGGAAGGCCACCAACGAAGAGCTCGGCCCGCTGACGCGTGGAGACGTCCCGGGCGTGACATGCCACCGCCTGGAAGCGATCAGCGAACTCCTGCACAGTGGAAACAAACGGCAGCCGGCCCAGTTCAGCCAGCCGACACTCGCGGATCGGAGGGCCGAAGCGCAGACGACACAGCTCCTTGAAGCGCTCCCACGGTGGCATGCCCTC
Source organism: Miscanthus floridulus (assembly GCF_019320115.1). NCBI lineage: Eukaryota > Viridiplantae > Streptophyta > Magnoliopsida > Poales > Poaceae > Miscanthus > Miscanthus floridulus. The sequence continues at coordinate 164,607,059 of NC_089581.1, forward strand.
GTCCTGCTTGAGGGCGTAGTACCAAGTCTGGGCCGTCCCCCAGAGATGATAGGAGGCGAGCCAGGTACGGTCGGAGGCGAGCATGCGCTGACCCCGAAAGAATTGCTCACACTGGCTGAGCCAATTCAGGGGATCAACGGAGCTGTCGTATGTGGCGAACTCCAACTTGTAAAACTTGGGCGGCGGCGGGTCCTGTGCGGCGGCCGAGGGCGCCGCGCCCGTGCTGTCCATCGAGGGCGACGCGGCGGAGAGCGTTGGCATCAGGCTACCGCCGTGGAACAGGGGGCCGTCCACCCCGCCGTAGAGGACGCCCAGAGCTGGGGCGCCGCCAGGCGCCATGACAGCCCCGGTGGTCGGGAGCGGCGGTAGGTGCGGCTGGGTACTGGGCGCCGTGTAGATGGGTTTCGACGAACTGGCGATCCAAGCTGGAAGCGGTGACGGCGACGACGGGAACCTAATCTGCTGGATGGGGACGCCCTTGGATGGCGGCGGCACGACTGGGAACGAGGTCGTTGCAGTCCCGTCGTAGGGCATCCCATACTGGTACGAGATGACCGGCGGCGTGGTCACGGCCGAGGGCGGCGATAGCTGCTGTTGGTGTGGCGGAGGAGGAGGTGCCAGCTGGGGCTGCGGCTGGGGCGCATAGGGCCCGACGAGGAAGGCCCTGATGCCCGCCACGGCCTGCCCTAATTCCAGGATTGCGGCCGTCATCTGCTCCGGGGTGAGGACGAGGGCGGCGGAAGACGACGGGCGCAGGGGGCTCGCGCCCTGAGGACGCCAGCGCGCCTAAAGCCGGCGCACCTGATGTGTGGGGCAGCAGCGCCGACGAAGACGTTGGTGGCGGCGGGTGGGAAGAACTCAGTAACGGGCTGGACATGATCGAACCAGAGATCTCTGATACTAGATTGATAGGACTTGATGCCCTACCAGTGTTGCTGCGCAGGTTATAGGGGTGGAAGAGGGGAGGACATGATCTGTACTCTCGACGTCGGTGAGGGGCCGTGGCGGCGAGAGCGGCGGCTGCTGCTGCAGCCCTAGAGTTCCGTAGCGCTACAGTAACGCGGGTACTGTTCACGTGAGGGAGAGGGCAGGGACGGCTGGCTCCCAAGGGAAGCCAGCAACTTAATTGTTGTTTTCTGCTTAATTCCAATCATCCCCGATTACAAGTATTTCTCCTTCCCTATAGATGCTATAATTAAGGAATTATATTTATCTCTAAGAAAATACCAAATAAGCAATAAATTGGGCCTCTAATCCCCTTAACAGACCGGCCCCCTAGCCACTATTGGGCCTGCGCCTGGCATAGGAGATGCCGGTCATAACAGATATACCTAGAGATCTATGTTTGAATAGGAGTACTTGGAAAGCAGCTATTGAAGTGACTGAATCGTGACTTGGGGCTCTTGGTGGGTTTCAACTCTAGCCTACCCCAACTTGCTTGGGACTGAAAGGCTATGTTGTTGTTGCTGTTGTACAATGAGACCTAGTGAATCCAACGATTTCAGCTAGACACATCAATGACAGCACAGAAAGAATCTAATATGTAGCTCACCTAGGCAAGGTGAAACAATGCATACCCAAGGGACATATTCGAACACAGGAATTTCACAAGTACCTTACAAGAATTTCAAAAGAATCAGTTCCATTTCACAGAGAAAAAGCAGGATTTAGGAAAATTCCCATGTTCCAAACAGGCCTAATGGCCAGAACAGAATTTAGGGCATTGAACAAACCTATATGCAGATAGGATTGTTAATGTAGAAAAAACAACTTCATAGGGTGAGATAGCAGATAGATGACAGCACTAGATAGCATTATTTGCTAAAACGAATAATGAGATGTTAGTTTAGTTTTCAAGGATACAGGAGAAATTATCTGAACATTGAAATAGCAGAAAATGAACCAGCATTTGATTATGTATTAACTGGGAAAATATATACGTGCATATGGCAGAGAAAAGAACCTTCAATTCCTGAGTGAAATATGCCCAGGCCTGCCCAATATATATAGCCATTCATTGGTGTCAAATCATACACATTAAGATAAACTGGGGTATCATCTGGTGATTGACCAGTCGACTGAACCTTGGGGAACAAAAAGAAACGCATGGCAGATTTCCTGCTCAATCTGCTCAGTTGTAGAGGCATAAGGGACTTCCATTCAGGCCGTTTTGTCCTTAACTTCATAGCCCACCCTTCACATAATCAAATGAGATATCAGCATACAAAGGATCTACTTCAAGAACCACAAGAAATTGATAAAATCAGATAAGATAGCTGTCATAGTTGTTCTCTGAAGTCTTTTTCCTTGGAAGTAGTTTAAAGATTGTATTACACAGAAGAGCAATGAATATGGTTGAAATTAGAATAGGCCAACAACAAGAGATTGCAAAATAGAAGCATTCTAAAAAAAATATCCTCATATATATTTTATTGCAATCTTAGACATATGTGTCTTGTATATAAGAAAACCAAAACAAACCAGTACATTGTGTTCTGTCCAAGTATTGGCTGTGCATTAGCAAAATTTGAAAGCTCCAACGTACAAGAAAATCCAGGGGCCTAGGAGTTCTCCAATAATTTTCCCAAAAAAGACAATGCAGTTCAGAGTGAACAATGGACAGTAAAACTAACACAGGCAGGGCCAGTGGGCCACAATACAGTTGTGGTTTCGAAATCTAGCACAGCAATTCAGTCTGACACAATGCATTGCTGAACGAGTACATAGAAGAGCTAAGAAGCACAACTGTCGCTATAGTTTGAACTTTGAACCCTCGTACTGGTACTGGTAACTACAACTAAAAGACAGTGGACAGATCAGATCTGTTAAAGAGTGCTTTTATTACATTTTTGTTGTGGGCATTGGGCAATGCAGGATGTTTATTCGGTCTAGCAAACACCCAGGAGAAAAGGGAGCATTCCGTTTCAAGAATGAAACAAGCTAGGTGGGTATCAAATCGCAATTGAAATCATGTACCACTCGACTCCATTACTAGGTATGAAAGCTTGCAGAGAAGCGTAAGACATGTACACATCACGGCACCACCCGAACTTCACCAACTGTTTCAGTACAAGCAGGTAAGCCGCGCTATTGCCTAGGAAAACAACGTCTGGTACCGCTAACAGACTGAACCCCCAGAAATAATTCCACGGCCGTACTACGCGTTCCAGATGAGGGAGAAAGAGCACAGACGATGTTGACACGAGAGACAAAGCCATAATTCCACCGGCGTCCGGCGGACCCAATCCACAGGACCAAGAACCGAGCAGCAGCCCGAGAATCGAACAGGCCAAGAAACGCAAGAAAGCAGGCGAGCGCAGATCCAAGCCAGGATCTTCGCTGCGTTGCTCTTGCCAAGAAAGAAAGCGAACAGCGTTTACCGCGGGAACCGAGGAGGCTGGAGGACGGAGGACAGAAGGCGAGCGGTGCTGCCGAAGGCGGCAGCGGCAGCACAGTGCAGGCGGCGCTGCTGGACGGGAGGATGGGGGAGCTGGAGAGGGGGAAAGAATCCGAGGGGGGATTCCTGGAGGGAGCCTGGAGGCGAGGCGCAGGCAGGCAAGCAGGCAGCAGTAGTAACTGATGGTGCGGTGGTGGTGGCGTTGGTTGCCTTCGGCGAGCGGGGGGAGAGGTCTCGTGATGGCTGGGGAAAAGCACAGTGGAATTTATCGCCTTGTCTTTTTTATTTTAGGCCCCGTTTAGGTGCCACCTAAAAGTCAAAAATTTATCGCCTTGTGCTGGGGAAAAGCACAGTGGAATTTATCGCCTTGTCTCGTGATGGCTGGGGAAAAGCACAGGGGAAAAGCACAGGGGAAGTATTAAATGTAGACGAAAAGAAAACTAATTACACAGTTAGGTGAGAAATCGCGAGACGAATCTTTTGAACCTAATTAGTCCATAATTAGACATTAATTACCAAATAAAAACAAAAGTGCTACAATAGCCAAAATCCAAAAATTTTGGATCTAAACGGGGCCTTACCCTCTCTCTTTCCTTTTTTGAAAGCTCTGCGGCATTTTTATTTTGAATGGATCGATAAGTGAGTGGTGGCTAGCGAGAGAAAGGACACATGGTCAGCCTCTCCTGGGCATGGAGAACTGTGCTCGCGCGGGTTTTAGGGGGGCAAAGTGCCAGAATCTCTTGACTCTTCCCTTTTGATTTGTTTACTATAAGCTTGTTTGAATGCAGATGTAGCAAACACTATGTTCGCTTGTTGATTTCAGGCAGTCTAAATCAGTTAGTCAACAGTATTTTTCTCTCACAATAAATCAGCACCAGCCAGCTCAAACTAGCCCAGAAACCAACCAGCGAACAGGCCGAAAGATCCTTTTTTCCAGAAAAGAAGAAATGTGAATGTGATCTTCTCATCCAGGCAAAAGCAATCCAATTTGTAACTAGGTGGTACGTTAATGGTGTTAGTACAACAAAAAGATTTTGTACCGCAAAACGTCAGAAACTTAAACTGCATATTTTTGCGAAGTTAAGAAGTAAAAAAGAAGCGTATGTTAAAGCTTTTACAGGTTTTCAGGATCTCGAAGCCGATTGGGCACCATGGCGCGCTGATTGTCTCTTTATCTTTATTTAAAGCGACGCGAAATGCCATTGCCCTTTGGACCTTCGGTGGCTGAATCTGTATTTTTTTTTTCTCAACGGGAAATTCATGGAAGCCATTTGGAATCTTTAGGCTAATTAGTGCCATGTGAAACTCAATGATTGCATAAAAATGGCACGGGAATTTCAAAGTTCACAGGGAGTTAATTAGTGCCATGTGAAAATCTGTAGTCACGGAAAAACACTTGCCATTCCCATTTCTTTTACATAAAATAAAATAAAGTAAACTATTGTTCGAAAAAAACCCTCCGCCGTACATCATTTGTACAGACTAGATCTCAGTGGCCGATTTTCTACGGATAAAGGCCATGTTCGCTTGTGTTATAAGCCGTGCTATTTCAGCGAACGAACAACATTTTTTTCTCACAACAAATCAGTAAACAATACTTTCATCTATGACTTTTAAGCCAAGCGAGCAAGGCAAAAATCTCCGTACCATCTACCACGGTGTAGCCAATTTCCTGCAGACTGGTCTCAGCACCGTGCATTTGTACAAACTGATGCTGACAAGCCGTTTACCTAGGAACTGCGAGTTCGTATAGAACAGGAACATGATTATTGAGAACGGAAGCATCGGAAATCATGTTGTCCAGAAAAGCCAGACACCAACAAATTTCCCATTACAATGCCACCTAGTTGACTGCAGTGCATAGAAGCTATCATCATCATAATTGGAATCGAGGAACGTGGCCAGCACATCTGCCGATCGAATTCGGTCGCCAGTCTCGATAGCGCGCTCACACATCCTCCCCTCCCTCCTGTTTGTCTCAACTTTCCTCGGCATTTCTCTGCTAAACAACTAACAACATGCCAAATATAAACGAGTTTATACATGACTATGGCCATGTTCGGCAGGACTTATTGCTGTTGTGGCTGATTTGTAAAACTGATTTGTTATGAGAGAAAAAAAATATTATTTTCGTACTTAAAAAAAAATAGGACTGGCTACATATACATGGAACCCCGTGGCCCGCGATCTCGCCTTAATCATGGGCTGTTTATTTCCGCTGACAGTGCCCATCGCGCATGAATAGTAGCGTAATGGCGCAGGCTCTGCACGGGTTTACTGGTCCCTTTGTCCCCGTCGGCGAATCATAAATCTCCCTTGGCTCACCCTGGCTGGCGTCTATAGTCTAGTCTAAGGCCTTGTTTAGATTGTCTCAAAATTCTAAGGTTTTTCACTCTCTCTTCATCACATTAATTTTTAGACGCATACATGGAGCATTAAATGTAAATAAAAAAATAACTAATTGCACAATTTAGTTGTAAATCACGAGACGAATCTTTTAAGCCTAGTTAGTCCATGATCGAACAAAGTTTGTCAAATACAAACGAAACATGCTACAGTGTCTAGATCGTAAAAATTTGCAATCGCCTAGGAACGGAGGGCTCGTTTTCACCCTGGCATACGGAGAACCTCTTGGATTCGTGAATCGTGATCGCGCTCCTGACAGGTCTCACCTTTCCCAAGTACTATTACGTCCGTACTCCGTAGCAATGCAAATAAATGACCTACAGAAGCCTTGCAAATATTTTTCAAAAAAAAAAACACACGCACGTTTAAGAGAGTGCACCACTGCATAGCGATGCACTGCATACACATTATGCTGGTATACTTTAGCCCTGCTTCGGTTTATTAGCAAATGCACCTGCAGTTCAAATGTAGCAAAGCTGCATAACCAGCCTCACAGGCAAACAATTGCGGGGGAAGGGGTTAGTTTGAACGCATGCGGCTTGACGAATTCAAGGGCTACAGTCACATTGAGCAGTGAAACCCTGGAAAGCATAGCCAGACAGAATTCAGCACCTGACCTACACAGTAGTTACAGGTGTTTGCATACAGCAAATGCAACGCTAGAATCAAAGCACATGCGTATGAGCATTTCCAAGTTCCAGCCACAATAGCATTTCAAAGAACATGCCACTGACACAAGATGCCTTCTCAGAACCGATCAGAAGTGCACCAATCCACCATCATCATTCAAAAAAGATAAAATCAAGACACCAGCATACCGGTACTAATTGTGCTACACGGAAAATAAGGTGGTTTCAGGGACGAACAGGCAACGTTATGAGGCAACGCGATAAACACAGCGGGTAGGGATGGTGGTGCTCGGATATCAAGAAATCCTATGCAATATAAGTTTGACAAGTATGTCATCAGATAATGTGGTGGCCAAGAAACCAAAATGGGTAAACGACCTGCAACTCCATAGTCATGCTGTGAGTACTGACAGGCCCAAAAATTAACATAAGGATGCACAATATCCATCAGTTCCACCTACACGTGCATTTGCATTTCAGTCTGTTCCTCATCCAGCTCAAGGAGCCTTTCCCTGTCAGGAGAGGAGCCAAAATGATCAGACAAAAATATGGATTCTAATGCTATTTTTGCGCAGGGGGGCAGCATAAGCAAGAAAAAAAAACCTTTGATTTGGACTTGTTTGATTTGGAGTCAGCAGCTTGTTTGGCATCCAAAGGTTGCTTGAAAGGAAGGAACTCTACTCCGCCCATATAAGGTTGCAGTGCCTTCGGCACCTCGACACCGTCCTCCTTTTGGAAATTCTCCAGAATACAGCAGAGGGTCCTCTCAGTAGCAGTCAAGGTAGAGTTCAGCATATGAACAAACTGCTTGGACTGTTCATCATTCTGTAATTTGTCAGACATCGAAAATGTTAGTTAGTAGTGGTAAGATTTTAACGTACTCTGGGTAAAGGTGCAGAGAGCAATGACACGTCTACAATAATCAAAGTGGCACAGAACATTAACCTTTTTCTGGCCATACCCAATTCCAAGTCTCCTTGACTGAAAGTCAGTGCAATTTGAACAGGATACTAACTCTCGGAAGGTCTTTGATGCGGGGAACCATGCTTCCAAATCATATTTCTTAGCAGCAGCATCATTAAGAGCACCAGAGACAATGGAAACAACTTGGTATGGTAGCCCAATCTACAAGATGGACATTAAAGAAATGTTTAGAAAAGTCGGGGAGGACAACCTGGGTTATAAAGATCACAACGCACTGATTATTACCTCCTTATAGAAATCTTCTGAATTTTTAAGCATCTCTTCGTGCATCTCCCAGGAATCGTTGTCATTTGGGCTTGTAATGCAGAATTGTTCAATTTTTTCAAATTGGTGAACTCTAAAGATGCCAGCTGTGTCTCTTCCATGAGAACCAGCTTCCTTCCGGAAGCATGTAGAGTACCCAGCATATCTATACGTATGTATAATTTATTTGTGATTAAATACGATAGCGTGCGTCACTAAACAACAAAGAAACTGAAGATAAAAATTACTCACTTAATTGGAAGTTCAGCAGGGTAGATTCGATCACCTAGGTGATAAGCACATAATGGCTGCTCTGATGTAGCTATGAGATATTTGTCCTCACCATCACCTGTAACCTGACAAATGAAACTACTAGTAATGTACTTGAAATAAAATGAGATACTATTATTAGAGAACTGACAGATTTTGTAGGTGAATTCTTTCAACAGATACATAGATAGTCCATAAAATATATGCAAAATCAAAGATCAAAACTAAAACATTCATCCAAATAATCAAACTATTATTATGAGTAAAAACCATCGTACCCAGAGTAATCGAAATTGAAACAGATCGGCCGAAAACAAAGAACAAGAAGTAATGTTGCTGATATTGACTACATGGAAAATAGTTTTGATAATAGCACGAAAAAACATTAGAACTGAAAAGATAGTTAAAAGAAGACCAAATGTATTATATATTTTCATTCGTATAGAATCTTAATTGTCATAAAAGATGAGTGTATTATGGTAAACCGATACAGGAAGAGAATGTGTTATCTTTCGCTAAAAAATTAGGGAAGCATAATTTATGTTGTCATAAAACAATGAATGTAGGGAATATTTCATCAGCCTTACTTTGTAAAGCTCCTCATCAAACTGGGCTAACTGGGCACATTTTGCCATCGTTTCCTTCCTCATGAAAAAGGGAGTATGCATTGGCTCAAATCCCCGTTTTTCCAGAAAAGCTAGACCGAAGTTTATCAGTGCCTGGTTAAGGAGGACACCTTTGCCCTTTAAATAGAAACCCCTACCACCAGCCACATCAGCACCTGCAAAAATGTAAATAGGTAAAAGGTTGTGAGGCAAACTTGACAACCTGTTCCACAAATGTTCTTAATCACAGCAAGAAAGCAAACAAAGAGCACAAGCACATTGAAATTAGTTGAAGCAGGGTGATTGTTAGAAGCATATTGAATATATAAAATGTATACATATATGGAACTAAGCATTCCCTAGGAAAGGGTTGTTAAGTTAACGGAGGGGCAGCACACAATCACATGCAGCCATACCAGTATGCCAGCAAGGAACAAAATTAGCAAGTTAATCCAGAAAACAACTCAGAAAAAAAGAGATATAGGCAATTGGTTTGTAACTTTGTACAGTAATGACTTTGAAACAGGCTTAAACAAGCAATACTGGCAGTAAGAAAGGACTTGTAAATAGAGAAAAGTAGAGAGCATATACCCTTCTCCAAAGCGACAATGTCAAGCATCCTGCAAAGGTCCACATGATTCTTCAAATTTTCCTCTACTCTCTTCTCTCCAAATGTCCGTACAATTTTATTGTTTGCCTGCAAGAAGTAGCTTTAATCAGTTCAGCTGAAATTCATAATAATTAGGTCGAATTCAGAGGGACCACTTGCAATTTTAAGATTGGACCAGAATAGGAATGCAATATTTTTTCTGTATGTTCATATAGAACCTTGAAGCACAATTAGAATTCCAACAATCAAAGGGTGAGGGTGAGAATTAGGGTTGGAGTTGACAGTGGAGCTAACAGTTTGGTTGCCACATTACAATCTAACAGTGACTGAAAAAATAATTTTCTTTCAGCCGTTCAGTACTGCAGTGGAAAGAAAATATCTAGAAGAACCGCCAACTAAATTTCCGGATCACCTCGTCGTCGCTGACTGGCACGGACTCATGCACGATGTTGCCAATCGTCGTGACCTTGGCGTCGAGGGTGCTCTTGGCCTCCTGCACCTCAACTTCTTTGGCTGCCAACCTCTTCTTAATTTCGTCTGTGCTCTCCATGAGCTTCTTCACTTCCTCTTCTTGCTTGCTCTGCAAAGAAACACGCCACCGTCACGTAAAACCCAGAACCCCGAGAAGGAAATAGATAACGAGGGCATCGCAAATCCGCAATTTGAGACGGAACGTACCGCTTTGAGCTTGCCGATCTTCTTGCTGGTAGCGTTGAGCTCCTGCCGGATCTTGTCCAGCTCGAACTGCCCTGCAGCAGCAACGTGAACCCATGGGAGTCAGAGACCGGCCGGGGATCTAGAAGAGGTTCGAGGGGCAGGGTAATGAGGAGAGGAGACACTTACTTTCGCGCCATGCCTTGTCGAGGGCGATGACCTCGTCGACGAGCTCGACGGAGGCGAACCGGCTGCGCTGGGACTCGCGAATGAGGTCCGGGTTGCCGCCCTTGTCGGTGCGGAACAAGTTGATGTCGAGCATCGTCGCTTGACGGCGGCGGCGGCGGCGAGGGGATGAAGTCGAGCAAGGAAACGAGCGGGCACGAGGTTAGGGTAGTCTTCCTTCGCTCGACGTTGCGCGTGGGCTTGGCACACGATATTTGGGCCGACCAGGCCGGTAAATCGCCTTTGCAGCGTTCGGCTCCTGCGTGTACCAGTTTATAGAGAACAGAAACCACTATTCCTATTTATTTTGACTTTATATGAGAACTTTGGTGCCTACGGAAGCTACTTGTTCGAGCGTGAAAGTGAGGGGCAGTTTGGATGCCAATTTTTTTTTTTTTTTGTAAAATGTTACCGTAGCGTTTTCGTTGTTATTTGGTAATTAGTATCCAATCATAGTTTAATTAGACTTAAAAGATTCGTCTCGTGGATTTCGTCTAAACTGTGTAATTAGTTTTATTTTTTATTTATATTTAATGTTTCATACATGCGTCAAAGATTTGATACGATGAAGAATCTTAAAAAATTTGACATTTCTAAACAGGGCCTGAATCGGAATCGTTGGCTTAGGAACTTGGTGCCTATGGAAGCTACGTGAAGACTCGTTCGAGTGTGAATCGGACGGGACGTAGTAGCGTTTCGGTCGAGTCCAGCAATGTTTTGACCGTCTCCATATACACACTGCGAGAGAAGAAAATGCGATCTTGTTGTTCTGGTTCTGGCCGAGGATATATCATTAGTACAACACCGAACCATGAGTTCTTCCTTCCTTTTTTTTTACCTTGGGCCTGACTGGTTGAGGGCCAAAATTTGGTTACCACAAAACTTAGACAATTCAAAATTTTGACAGCCATTTAGTTGGCTACCAAAATTTATCAAGGTCTCACAATTAGCATATCAAATTTATGGTAAATATTCTTGCCTTAGTTTTAGCAATTTTTTCTTGCTAAATCTTTGGTAGTGGTAGCCAACCAACCAAGTAGGCTCCTTATCAGGACTACATCCGTCTCCCAAAGAGTGCTATATCTCACTTTTCAAAGTTTAACTAAACATGTACAAAAAATATAGAAAATATAATTCTAAAAAATTAGAAAAAGTAATATTTATGTAATAAGAATTATTAGATAAATTATGGGATATATCAATCTAGTAATATAAATGTTGATAATATATTATTTTATAAATCTAGTCAAGAAACTTGCTAGGCACTTTTTTAATGACGGAGGTAGTATATACCACTACTGTTTTTTTTATTGGAGTGTGATTACTGTAACACCCCGGTATTATGAAAGTATTTAGGCACTGCAAATCATGCATATTGTGCATCATCAAGCATCCTAATCATATATACCTAATCATGTAAATAATAACTGAAACCATGCTTCGAAGCGTATGAAACATGCTCGTGAAACATGAATGTTGCATACACTCGTTTAGAGTTATTTTGCCCTAATTATGCTTGCTAGGTTAGTAAAACATGTTTGGCTATGATTGTAAATCATCTAGAATTATTTAGCATAATTTTTGGAGTAAAGTTTGTATCTAAATTATTGCCAAATTTGCTTTAAAAATAATTCTCCAAAATTAGGGTTTTGAGTTAAAATTGACTTTAATTTTATAATTCAAAATCTAGCAAGAATTGGACTTTAGTCATAAAAGCAAAGTTGTAGAGGATTAAATTCTAAGCAACTTTTATTTTTGGACCATTTTCAAAAGAAGTCATTTTCTTGCTCAAAAGGGTATTTGAAATCTGCTATTTGAAATTTCCTTCAAAATAGAAAATTGAAAAAAAATGTTTCTATCCTTTCACGGGCCACCGCCTCGCTTCTCTCGGCCCACGGCCAAAGTCGGCTTGGCCTGCCTCCGCCCCCGCCGCTCGCCTCGGCCCAGCCCAGCTCGCGCGTCTGGCCTGCTCCGCGCCGCGCCGCGCCTGTTCCCACGCGCCGCGCCCGACCACGTCAGGGCACGCTCGCCGTGTGGCCACCATGCGTCGGCGACGCACGCCGCGCGGCAGCCATGGCCTGCCTCGCCCTCCAGCGCTCGCCTTCTTCTGCCCGACAGCGCTGCACTCTCCACTCCACTCCCTCACTCACTCAGCAGCAGCGACCGCGCGCGCCACGAGCTCCGCCACCAACTCCCTCGCCGGATTTGGCTCGCTCGGCCACCACAGCTCGCCGTCGACCACTCCGTCTCGCCAGCAGCTCCGCCTCCACCCCGCGCACCCCGTGCTCATGTTACTTCGCCGTGGTAAGCATCCCTTCCTCGGGAATTGCTCGCTGGAGCACGGCCGAGCTCACTGGTGAGCTCCGCTCCCATGGACTCCCCCGCTCCGCTTCCCTTCCCGCCTTTCCTTCGCGCGCACAAGCACCGCACTGCGATGTTGAGTCTCCCAAGCGCCTCCTTTCATCATACCGTGGCCGGAGACGCTCCACCGGCGATGACCCGCGCCGCCGCTCCGCCATTGCCGTCAGCGAGCCTCTCTCCCATGAATCGCCCCTCCCTATTCACCTCTATTCGACGCGGTTTGTCATGGGGAGCACGTTGGTGCCCTCCGTTTCGCCGGGGACCTCGCCGTCGATGAGAGCCGGCCAATCAACGACGGCCCTGCCTCGGCTCCGGCTGACGCGTGGGTCCGGCCTGACCGCGGGTCCCGCGTGGCAGCCCCTCTAGGTGTACAGCACCGGGTGCACCCAGCAATTTTGTCGTCTGGTTTTAAAATGAATTTAAGAAATGCTTTTCAGAATTCTGTTAAATGCTTTAGAAATTTATATCTTGCTCAAATTTGCTCCAAATTTGTTGAAACAAATTTTGTTATGTTCCTTGTCACCAGATCTACATGATAAAAATATTGTATGTCATTTTTGAGATACTTTTCTGTAGAGCTTTATTTAATCCTTGATATTGCTGATATCTTGTAAAATATGTAGTAAAACTTATATGCTTCATAAAAATATGCTTCTAAGTGTGTTATTTTTCTTGTGTAATGTACTTCCTAGGAAAAATATATGCCATGCATGTCCTATAGAAAAAGTATGAGGTGTAGTTCAAGTGCCTTTAATGGCTGATTTTTGTTATTTTTGCTAGAGAGCAAAAATTGTATAAAACATGCATGTGATAATTTTTGTACAGTGATTGTATGCTATGAAGATCATAGGAAAAATACTAAATTTGTTGTTTGACACTTTTTACAATACAAAGTATTTTCATGCTCATATTTAGGTCCAAGCTTGTCATTTTTGTGTAGGCTATTCCACTTATTCAATTGCCATAAAAAATTGATGGTAGACTACTTAGGGTAGTACTGTGCTATGGTAATTTTATAAGATTTTTCTAAGCTATAAAAATAGATGTTGTTATTCAAACCTATTATTAACTAAGGTAATCAAATGTTGCTTTGTGTATGTTTAAGAAATTAGTGAAGCTTTGATGTATCTTTGAAGCATTTAATGAGATGTGTTGACTTAGCATATTAGTAGTAGAAGAGAATGCAATAGATGACATGTGCTTATAGTATATGTTCTTGGATGATGTTGGCTACCTTGCATTCAAGCATATCCATTGTGTTCATTTCATCCGATGCACTTTTTGCATAAGCACTTACGCACATGTATCATACAGGATCGCAAACCGAGAGCCCAGTCGTCATACCCGAGGAGCCCGAGGAACAGCTCGAGGTGCAGCCGCAGGAAGTGACCAAAGCCGGCGAGGAGGACATTGAGGAACTTCCGGAGTGCCCCGATCACCGCCCGAGCTCCTTCGAGAGAGGCAAGCCTTGGAGCATTTTCTCCCCGGTTTGCAATTATTAATTAAATGCTTTACTTTAATTGATACATTACGTTCAGGAGTTGTTTGCAACCGTTACTGCATTATACCGTGTCTACCTTTGTTATACTATATCCTTGTTACCTTGGTATCCGCAGTTGAGTCAATGCTTAGCTGGCTTAGACCGGTAGAAGTCAGGTGATTTCCTGTCACCTGCGAGCTATAGGTGGTTACCTGGATCTGCTTGGATAACTATGTAGTCATGGTATAATGAAGTGTTAAATGAAGTTAAGACCGGACATAGACTTACAGAGTTTTGGACTGTAGTGCTTTCCATCTGTGTCGATTAAGGACCGACCGTTGTTGGGCCTCGAGGCATGTTGAACGTATGTCTTACATTTAGCTAGCCGAATAAAGTACCTTTCTACCGCAAAGCTGGGAGATTATTTGGGCCAAGTAGATTGCCCGTAGCACACTGTGCTGGAGCAGGTGTGGTAGGACACGGGGGCGAGATGATAAGACCAAAGTGTAGTTGGTCGACCCCCGGGTACATGTGGTTCCTAGCAAACTCAAGATTCTTGGATAGTTGACTCGGTGACCAATACCTTACTTTAGCGGATGAGTGAGGTTTGTGTAAGGAATAAATCACCAGCTGGTTAGGAATCAATTTGAATCGCCATTGCTCCTGGATAGTGAGCACTTGACTTAAGTGACTTCGTCGTAGTAATGTTAATGGAACACTTGGACAGTTATAATGAATATGACATTATGGAAGTTGTTAATGATTATGGGTTATCATTATTTGCTTAATCACATGTTTGCTCTAGTATAGGTACAAATCTAGCCGACAGGTTAATAATAATTAACTTGACAGTAATGCTTTTGGAAAAGGTTCTTGAAATAATAAAAATGACTCTTTTTGCAAATGAGTCAGCTACCCTACTATAAAGCCCTTCATAATCCTTGGTGTCACCTTATTTTCAGTTATGTCGGGTAAGTCTAGCTGAGTACCTTCTCGTACTCAGGGTTTTATTCCCACTTGTTGTAGATAGGCAGATGTATTATGGCTACTGTATCAACTGCCTTTATCCTGCGATGGGTGATGCTTAGGACCATGGGCATGGTCACTCCTTACATCTCATCTGATGCTTTTTATTGGAGATGATCATTAGCTGGCACTGTATTTGAACTCCGTGTGAGTGTGTGTGGTTTGAACAAATGGCTTTCGCTACTTTTATTCGAACTCGTTTTGTAATAACTATGTTTAAACTCTGATGTATCTGAGAAGCGAACTTTTATGTAATATGTGATGGTGATCGCTGAACTTATTACGATCTTGGCTGGTATGTGAGTTGGTTTGAAATCCTTCGTGATTTCACGGACTACCGGGTTATATGGGCTTAAGTTTGTTAAATCGTCTGTGCTGGCAGATGATTTTCTTACTTAATTTCATATATTTGGTCGGTTCTGTTACAGCTGGCATCAGAGCATGGGTTTAGCGTGTTACTGTTCACAAGTGTATTTAAAACAAAAAGGCATTTGAAAAACATGATTTCCAAACTAAAAAGTATGCCAGTGGTCATATCCTTTATGCCCAGTTAAGGACTCTAGGTGGCTTAATTAAGTACTGACTTGGGGTTCTTGTATCATATTTCTCTTTCGTTGCTCATACGGCGTGCTATTATATGAGTGCTACTTGTTTGAGTGGTATTGTATGGATCATTTGCCTCTACGCCCTGGTAAGTGTGAGTTGTGAGAGCATGATCGGATACACCGCCGATCTAGGGTGAATGCTTATATGATGCTGGAGTGATGACATGTTCTACGCATGTTTTACAAAGGTATCTCATGTGTGGGTATTCCGTCTGTTGAGGCGATGCCGTCAATAGGACGATGGTTTGGGTAGCTACTACCGTTGTACATGTATCTGGGGATTCGTGTAGAGCGTGTAGATAAAATTTACTGCATTTATGCATTCATTGGGAATTAGGCTGAAATGAATCTTCTGTAGGTACATAACAATGCTATCGTGTAGAACGTATTAGCTACATATTTGAGAGATCGTTTGTATGCCACCGAATTCGTCGCTAGAAATTATTTATTTCATAAGTTTGTGAGAACGTACGGCACATACATACATCATATTACTTGTGCATTTCATTCATGTCATACATTCCTCCCCTTATAAATTGATTATCTCATTTTGATAAAAGTTGTATCACCTAAAATATATTTCCACGGGGTAATAAAAGAACTTTTGCTACAGATAGCCCACACGAAGCAGACCGCCCGTAAGTCCACCGGAGGAAGAGCACCTCGACGTCCATTGGCCCTGAGGGAGCACCGCACCACGGACACCTTCTTGAGCAAGTTTGGCATGCCGACCTTGCTTTGGAGAGTGCTCCATGATGTGGGGTACCCAGAGAGTCAAGAGCCGGTGTACTCTTGGAATGAGAGTTAGTTAGCATAGGATGGACTTGCAGTGGTAGAGATCATGGTTCCTGCCCTTGGTGATGCTCTAGATTGGGATGGTTGGCACTTGGAGTTTGAGGGTTGCACTCTTGTTGAGGGTGTAGAGGGAGCAGCTTTATGTGTCATCAGGGATATCATGAGCAGATTTCCCAGTGAGCTTGCAGCAGCTCTAGCTGGCACCTTTCCTAGGAATGATCCTCGTGATGCTATTTGGGTTCAGCCTCAGGGAAGTGCCTTGGTCAGAGGTCCAGCTGAGGGACAGGCTAGCGACAACCATGCTATGAGTGCTATATTCGCCACCATCAGAGTGTTTGAGGGTCTTGAGAGTACCTACTGGACTTTGACTGGCTTACGTGGTCATGATAAGCTCAAGGTGAGAAAGCAAAAGAAGCAGCAGGCACGTGCTATAGCTAGTTTGCAGGAGCAGTTGGCTGATATGAACTTACAGCGAAACCAGGCGGTAGAGAGAGGTGATAGAGCTATGCAGCGAGTGCATACATTGACGCAAGCCAACAACAATGCAGACTGCATGATTAGACAGTTGGTTCAGGAGAGGAATGAAGCCTGGGACGAGAGGGACCTTCTACTATAGAGGGTCAATGAGCTAGAGGAGTACAACGTCAACCTGCACGAGGAGTTTCATGTGCTCTATAATGGGGTTGGCCCATATGCTCCTCTAGACGCCGCTGGCATGGATATCAACGACGACAATGAGGATGAGCCTGTAGTTTCACCTAGGGGCGATGGTGATATCTCCGATCCCGACGATGGCCCCGAGGAGTAGGCTAGTTGCCTTGCGCTAGTGTTTAGGTCCTGTTGCGATGACCTTTCTTTTGTTGGCATGTAACCTAATGTATCTTGTTTCGAACTTATGAGACTTGGCATGTGATTGGAACTTGGCTAGTAATGCGATATCTGAACACATAGAAGTCCAGTGTATGTATGCTGGTAATTTGGTTGTATGGACACAATATTTGCTTTTGAAGTAATTTAATTAGTGATGTTGTTTTAATTGGGATGCGATTATTGTGCCTCTGTTTTATTATATGAATTTATTTTCTCTAGTAAATTCAGTTTGGTATAATTTTTCATTCACTCACAATTATTATAGCTTCACTCAATCATTACTTGTTGCTGAAATATGTAGATGATAAATACTCGCCGTACCACGTATGAGGCCGCTGAGACCGGTGCTAACGGTGCGGGGACCGGTGGTGGTGGTGGAAACCACGGTGAAAGGATCAAGATGCCCAAGAGGGGGGGTGAATTGGGCTAATTCTAAATTTTTTTTGCAATAATCAAATTCTATGGATAGCCCAATTAACCCCTTGTGCCTAGAAAAGTGTTTCTATCAAACTAATGCACAAAAGACTTACAACCTATGTTCCAAACTTACTCTAGCAAAGCAATTCTAAGAATGTAAAGACAAATATTGAATTGCTCAAAGTAAATACTCAAAGTAAATGCTCAAAGTAAAGAGAGAGAGGAACGCGGTGATGTTTTGCCGAGGTATCGGAGAGTCGCCACTCCCCACTAGTCCTCGTTGGAGCACCCGCGCAAGGGTGTAGCTCCCCCTTGATCCGCGCAAGGATTAAGTGCTCTCTACGGGTTGATTCTTCGACACTCCATCGTGGCAAATCACCCAAAGCCGCTCATAACTTGAGTTGGGTCACCCACAAGCTCCGTCAGGTGATCACCAAACTCCCAATCACCACCAAGCTGTCTAGGTGATGGCGATCACCAAGAGTAACAAGCACGAACTCTCACTTGACCTCGCGAAGCCTAATGAGACGATGGATGCACACTTAACTACTCTTGATTCACTAATGAGGCTACTCTCTTGGATTCTCAAATCTCAATCACCTCACTAGGACCTTACTCTTCTTGGCACTCACAAACGTGTTTCTCAGCTGTTGGAATGAGCAAAAGTTGCTCCACACACGAGTGGAGCTTCTATTTATAAGGCAGCCTAAAAAATGAACCGTTATGAGCTTCTACGGGGTGACTGGACGCTCTGGTCGTGTTGACCGGACGCTCCGGTCAGTTCAACCCGCGAACCAGTAAAAAAGAGTTGACCGGACGCTGGCAGGGTCCGGTCGCATGAAACCCTTACTGGACCCTTACTGGACTCGACCGGATGCTGAACCCTCAGGGTCCGGTCAGTACTGACCGGACGCGTCCGGTCGCAGATTCCCTTTTCTGGAACCTTACTGGAGTCAACCGGACGCTGAACCCTCAGAGTCTGGTCAGTACTGACCGGACGCGTCCGGTCGCAGATTCCCTTCTTTGGAACCTTACTGGAGTCGACCGGATGCTGCCTTTCAGGGTCCAGTCACATGACCCCTTCAGCGTCTAGTCAAACCAAACACAGATAGCTGATCAAATGAACTGATCGGACCCTACGACCAGCGTCCGGTCACACCAGGGGCTAGCGTCCGGTCAGCATTTGATCCTCTATTCACTTCCAACTTTCGATCATATGTGAATGAAGTTTGCTCCAAAGGATCTTAGGCATTCATAGGAGCTACCTAGAGCTAGTTTTAACAAGTGTGCACCACACCTAACTCACTAGACTCAACTAGGTCAAGCTACCAGTCCATACCCCCCTTAATAGTATGGCCAAAGGAAAAACAAAGTCCTAAACTACTCTAAGTGTCACTCCAACTCCAATCGACACTTAGAACTAGTCATCCTTAACCTTGTCGTCCATCCTTTGAAAACCGAAATGATTTCCATCGTAGGGGCATGACAACTTTGATTGCCCAATCGATCTCCATTACCATAACCTAACTTAATTGTCTCTGCAAAATACATGTTAGTCATAGTAATCTTGTATTGTCATTAATCACCGAAACCCAACTAGGGGCCTAGATGCTTTCAATCTCCCCTTTTTGGTGATTGATGATAATACCACCTCGAGTATGTGAAAGAGTGAGGTTTTTGACGGGCTTGGTTCATATAAGCTTTTGTCAGTAAGAACAAAAGTGTTAGTCAAGTTTATATGACCCAAGCCAACACAATGTACTCAAAGAATATGAATTAAGCATGAGTACAGGTAACAAAGCTCATTTGTATTGGAGTATAAGCGTGGAAGCAAAGGCAAATGGGCATAACACAAGTGATATGACATATACATAATGTAACGTAGAGAGCACACATGTCATAAATCACAATCACATAGATAGCACTATCACATAGATATAATAAAGTGCACGAAAGTAAACACACAAATACATAAGTAATAGTGTATCACACAAATAAAACTCCAAATGTATATAATACGCTAATACTATATAACTAGCTCCCCCTAGATCACGCTCCCCCTGAATCTACATACTCGAACCCTCTCCCCTTTTGGCGTCAAACACCAAAACCTAAGGGTCGGTTGGTGGGGCTACAGCAGATGAGTCGGGCGCTGAAGTACGTGGGGCAAGCTGGAACTAGGCACCATCATCATCTGACCCTGAGCTCTGTACTGACTGACCCTTTGTGGTAGGAAGTGTCGCTAAAGCGGTCTGGGTCTGAGCTGGGACAGGTGCTGCCTGTGAAGCTGCTGGTACATCTGTAGGATCTGATGATGCGACTGAGCTAGGAAGCCTCTAAGTAGTCACTGCGACTGGAGCTACTGTAGAAGGACCGGTGGCATGCATATGAGGTGGTGTAGGCATGCCAGTTAGCTCGCTGAAAGATGCTCCAAGACTCCTGGAGACTGACGTGTCAAACACAAATAGCGAGGGTGACTGCTCTGGTGAGAAGCCCATGTAATATGGAGTGAACTGCGGGGCAACCACTAGTGAGGACAACCACTGGGACACCTGAACTGTAGGTGAAGCAAACTGAGCTAGAGGTTGTCCCTAACTCTGAAGCCCGCTGGGCTGTATAGCTAGAGTCGTCGTGGTGGAGCCAGGCTGAGCAAGATGGAGCAAAGACTGTGGCAGTGGAACCCCAAGTGCTATCACGACATGCTGCATAAAGCCCATAAGCTGCTGCTGCATGAGTATCTGCTGGTGATGCATTTGCTACTGCTACCTCTGGAACTCGTCCTAACGAGCCTAGAACTATGCAAAGTTGGCAGCGGTCTTCTATGCCTGTCGTGCCTGGTCCTGCTGCATCCGCTCAAGAATAGCTATCAATGCGGGGTCCATCTGCGGTGCTGGTGGAGCTGAGCTGGAACTACTAGCCTTTGCATCATGTCTGCGTGGAGGCATCTAAGGAATCGGCAGATAGTCATCATCCAAGCTATCATTGGACTTGGTCATCTCCTGCTGTGCCTCAAGCTGCTCCTCCTCTATAGCGGCGATGCCTCTAATGATCTCGTCCTGCTGAGCTACTGACTCAGGAACATCTGGACGATGACTAGGCCGAGCTGGTGCTTGTGGAGTGCTGTGCCTGATCCTCTGTGCCATGTTGTATGCTAGAAACTCTGTGGTGGCAGCCCTGTACTCGGCAACTAACTTAGGAGTCTTGACCTGCACACACTTGAGCATCAAGAATGTGACCCGTGACCCAATGTGCATAAGGAAGCTGTCGGTGACCCTTGAAACCCTCAGCAATAGTATCCTCCATCTCTGATAGAAGGAGGTCCCAAATGTCGAATATGGTCTGCTGCATCAGGGCATTAAGAAGCCAGAGCTGTAAGCGAGTCAGGCCCTCCCTGTATCCCAACCTGGGAAGTAGTGTCCTTGTGATAATGGCCTCTAGCACTCTCGCTGTAGGAGTCAAGTCACTGGGGTTCCTGCTCAACCCCTCACCAAAGGGCTCCTTGAAGCAATGTCGCACTAAATCTGTAGGGGGCACCAACCCTCCATGAGGACACCTAGGAGGCTCCTGCTATCCATAGCATACCTCATGCAGCTTGATAGGCTAATCCTGTAGCTGCAGTATCTCCTAGGCCCTGAAGCTCATCACCCGGTAATCTCTACCGTTGAATGCAAAATGAATGAAGTTGTGATGCGGATCAACGTAGAGTGAAGCATAGAACTGCCGGACCCAAGATTGTACATATACTCATGTCCGACCAATCAGATCTGCAAGCCCTAGTAAATATGACAAGTAGGGGCGGATGTGCTCTCCAGCTGCTGCCATAATAGACTCCAAACTATAGACCCTCTATGATCTGAACACTGCTCCACTATTGATATAGGCATTATAGAAGTCCTCCTAGAGCGGTGTATAGAACCCCTCAGCTGCTCTCTCATCCCTCCTCAGAGGGAACCACACGTTGAACTTAACAAAGCGTAGCTGGCGAACCTGCCTAGCTATAGCGGCCCTCAAGTCGAGGTGTACCACTAGAGGCGGACCCTGTGGTCTGGGCGAAGGGCATGACCCCCTGTGCTGTGTAGCTGGCCTCGGTGGACTATAGCACTAGTACAACCTGAGCGGCATAGCTGGGGTGCCAGCTCGGTCTCCTCGGTCTGCTGACCCTCCTAAGTCTCCTGGGCTGGCTAAGGCTTTACTGGTGGGGGCTGCTACTATGCCTCCTGCTGGGACTCCCCCTGACGCTGAGGCTCCTCAATGGCTAGACGACGTCCTGCCATCATGATAGTCCCAGGTGGACTACTGTCGATACGGGACCCACAGGATACCCCGCAAGGGAGAGAGAAGATCTAGTTCAACTAGGATTCTTCCCATGTAAATTTTAGTAGTAGAACTATCAAGTAATCCTACTAGGAAATCTCATTGTAAACTGACTAGGACTCTGGCCTCCTGACTATATAAAGGAGGGCAATGTTCCTGTCAAAAAGAGGAGAACAGAGCATATCATAATCAATCCAACGCAAAGGCTAAGGCTGACTGGATGTAAGGTTATTACTCGATCTACGATCGAGGGCCTGAACCAGGATAAATCGGCTGTCTCTTGCGTAAACCATCGAGTTCGGCATACGCCGAAGCCCGAACATACTGTCCCGGGTACCCCTGTGGCAGGCTATCGGTGGTAAAACATCGACAGCTGGCACGCCAGGTAGGGGCTTTTGGCGACTTTGCTTCCAAGAGCTCGATGGACCTCGACAACATAATTTTCCTGATGGGATCAACTTTCATCTTCGGCTCATGGATCTGCGAGGCAGACAACAACGGCAAGCTTCAAAGCCATCTCCTCGAAGATCCAGATCATCTAAAAGAAGTTCCTATTTCAACAACTGCAACGGATCAGCTCATCAGAAGATTCACGTAGCTCATAGTATCCGAGTCAAATCGGATTTCACGACCACTCATATCCGATTCGAATTCAAGCTCCAAGGCGAAGTTTTATCCGAGTGCTTTCAAGAAACCGAGTTCTTTTTTGACAAGATTCCAGAACACAACCCAAAACAACTCAGATTACCCCTAGAATTCTCTCAAGAAGTCAAGTTCTTTTTCATTTGGGCTCGACAACATGACAAAATCCTATCAGGGACAGGTCGAAAGATTTTTCAATCCAAGATTCGGGATACCACTGATAGGAGCTCAGGAGGGTCTCATGCTAACGATAACATCATAGGACTGTATCATCCACTAGCCAGATTCCATTCCTGAGGGTAGCGGAACCCAACTAGTTAGCACAACAACAACAGCTATTTTACCTTACCAAGAAGGAGACTCGATCTACGACACCGAGGCATCCACTAAAGTTATTAGCGACTCCGACAGCATGAAAACTAATGCCAATAACAGAATGACTCGTGCATGAGAAGTGCTCATGGTTCGACGACCGCGGTCACCATTAAATCCCCTAGAAGCACCCGATGTCAGATCATCAGATGAATCAGAATCCAACATATCACCCTTTGCCTAGGGCTACGACAGAGAAACAGATAGTCAGAGACAAGCTAGAGAAAGAAAAAACAAGTTGAAGCAAGGGCGCCAACACCGTGCTAGGCAGCGCAGGGAAGCTTGGATCAGATACGAGTCAGAATTGGCTGAGTACGACAAAAGAAAATCGCAACGAGAAGTCGAAGGAAGACGCACGGCGAACACGCCTTATGATAAGATTCGAGAAGCATTAGAAGAACTCGGAGCAACTTCGCATCCTGGTGAGAAGTATGAACAGCTCTAGGACTTGCTCCGATCGACAATCCTGAGAACGCATGAAGAGAAAGCTCGATCAAGACTACCCGCCAGATCAACAACCCACCAGCAAGAAGATCAAAATCAAAGGAAATCCGCTTTCGAAAGACTTGGGCCAGGTGGAAGCCATGACGGAGGAAGTAGGAAGGAACATAACCAAGGCCACCGATTTGAACAACTAAGGAAGACTAGGAGTAGGGTACCTACCCAGACAACCTCGCAAGATTGTTCCCATCAGAACAACAGTTGGCCAGAGGAAGGCGCTGAATCTGAATTCAAAGAAACCAAGGCACATGATAGGTTCCCCTGCTTCGCGAACAGGCTCGCATTAGTGCGATTACCTCACAAATTCAAACCATCTAATCACTCCAAGTATGATGGCAAAACTGAACCAAAGCAATGGCTCAGAATATATTCACAATCAATTGAACTAGCCGGAGGAGACGACGATATCAAAACCCTTTTCTTCCCCATGGCACTAGAGGCCATGCCCCTCCAATGGTTTGATAAACTAAATTTAGGATCTATCAGAAATTGGGAGGATTTGCAAAGAGCTTTTTGTGAGAATTTTTTAGGAATCATTACACACCCAATCACTCATGCAGAACTAAAAGGACTCAAGCAAAAGGGAGGTGAAAGTCTTAGAAACTACTATCGACGATTCGGCGAACTACGAGCTCAAGTGCATGACATAACCGAACGAGAAGTAATTGAAGCTTTCTCTCACGGAATCATGGCTAGATGGCAATTTCAAGACTTTTGCAAAGAAAATCCAAGAAACAATAAAGAATTCAGACGTACAGTAGAAAAGATGATTACTGCAGAAGAAAAAACACGAGAGAGGTTCCCGGACAGAAGCAACCAAGACAACCCGGACAAGCAAAATCACCAAAATAGTAGACATCAAGAAAGAAAACGTAGACCAGACAATACTGTGGCAATGGCCGACAAATCAAAGAAGTTTCCCAAACCCAGAAGATATGATGACATTGAAAACATACGTTGCCCATTGCACCCTAGCGGGAGGCACACCATCGGAAATTGCTACACTTTCAATGATCGATACACAAGAAAAGATAGTAAGGGAAACACCAAAGAGGACAATCAGAAAAGAGAAGAAGACAACCACGAGGACAAAGGATTCCAAAAACCCAGGGGAACGGTAGCAGTGATTTTCTCAAGGGCTCCGGATTGCAGAAGCAAACATCAAGAAAAACTAGCACTGCGGACCATTATGACAGCAGAACCGGCTACACCAAGATACCTAAATTGGTCATAGTATCCTATCCAATTTACTAGAGAAGACTAATGGACTAGCGTGGGAAACGCAGGCCATTATCCATTGGTTCTAGATCCGACTATTGCTGGTATAACCGTCACCAAAGTACTAATCGATGGAGGAGCTGGACTTAACATCATCTTTTCAGAAACTCTAAGGAAAATGGGACTACAACTCGCCGGGATGATTATGCCAACAAGCACACCTTTTTACGGAATAGTACCCGGCAAAGCAGCCATGCCACTCGGACAAATTACTTTACCAGTTACCTTTGGAACCCCTTCAAACTATCGAACAGAGTTTATCAAATTTGAAGTCGCCGACTTCGATTCATCATATCATGCAATCCTCGGATGTCCAGCACTGGCCAAATTCATGGCAATACCACATTATCCGTACTTACTGCTTAAGATGCCAGGACCCAACGGTATCCTTTCTCTTCGAAGCGATTTAAAGCGCGCTTTTGACTGCGACGTTCAGGCGATCCAAATTGCAGCTAAAGCGCAAGCCGACAATGGAAGAAAAGAAATAGCCACAATCGCTGTAGAAACAAGCCAAGAAGAATTAGAAATACTGGCTAAAAAGCCCAGCATCATCGCACCACCAAAAGAAGCCGACGTCAAGCAAATCGACTTAGGCACAGGCGATACCTCCAAGACAGCAACTATCAGTGCTCACCTCTCAACAAAATAGGAACTTGCGCTCACCAATTTTCTTCGGGACAACAAAGATATCTTCGCTTGGAAGCCAGCCGACATGCCAGGAGTCCCAAGGGAGTTGGCTGAGCACAGAATTGATGTTAACAAGAGTTCCAAACCTGTAAAACAACGGCTACGGCGATTCTCACCCGACAAGAAGGCAGCAATTAAAAAGGAAATAACAAAACTGATGGCAGCCGGATTCATCAAGGAGATCCTTCATCCAGATTGGCTAGCAAACCCGGTCCTTGTACAGAAGAAAAACACGGACGAGTGGCGTATGTGTGTCGATTACACAGATCTCAACAAACATTGCCCAAAAGATCCGTTCGGGCTACCATGCATTGACCAGATAGTTAACTCGACAGCAGGATCTGCGCTATTATCTTTTCTCGATTGCTATTTAGGATATCACCAGATCGCACTAAAAGAAGAAGACCAGAGCAAGACATCTTTCATCACCCCGTTTGGTGCCTACTGCTACAAGACCATGTTGTTTGGACTAAAGAACGCTGGCGCCACATACCAAAGAGCTATCCAGACTTGCCTTGGGAATCAAATCGGTGAAAATGTGGAGGCATACGTGGACGATGTGGTGGTGAAAACAAAGAACCCAGACACTCTAATTGAAGATTTAAAGCAAACCTTCAAAAACTTAAAGAAATGGAGATGGAAATTGAACCCAAATAAATGTGTATTTGGAGTTCCCTCAGGACAACTACTCGGATTTTTGGTCAGTCAGCGCGGGATCGAAGCCAGCACCAAGCAAATTCGAGCTATAACAGAAATGGGCCCACCTAGAAGTGTCAAAGATGTGCAGAAACTAACAGGATGCATGGCGGCCCTCAACCGTTTCATATCAAGACTCGGCGAAAAGGGGTTACCTTTCTTTAAACTACTAAAGAAGACAGACAAGTTCGAGTGGACAATAGAGGCCGACGAAGCTTTCAAAAAACTTAAAGAATACCTCACTTCATCGCCTATCCTGACACCTCCAAAGAAAGATGAAGATATGATGCTATATATTGCGGCAACTCCTACCATAATCAGCACAGCAATAGTCATAGAAAGAGAAGAACAAGGGCGCATGTATAAAGTGCAACGTCCCGTATACTACATCAGCGAAGTACTGTCAGAATCCAAAATCCGGTACCCGCATGTACAAAAACTACTCTACGCTCTACTCATTACCTCACGGAAGCTTCGCCACTATTTCGAAAGCCACAATATTACCGTGGTGACAGATTTTCCACTCGGAGACATCCTACACAATAAAGATGCCACGGGGCGCATATCCAAGTGGACAGTTGAAATTGGAGCTCTTGACATCAATTTCACCCCACGAAAAGCCATCAAATCTCAAGCCCTCGCCGATTTCGTGGCCAAATGGACAGAGATTCAACAGCCTTTATCAGATACAATCCTTGACCACTAGAAGATGTACTTTGACGGATCACTCAAACTAGGTGGGGCCGGTGCAGGCGTTCTCCTCATTTCTCCAGAAGGAAAATAACTCAAGTACGTCCTTCAGATATTATGGCAAGCTACAAATAACGAAGCAGAATATGAAGCCCTCGTCCACGGGCTACGAGTGGCGATTACCCTCAGAATAAAAAGATTACTCGTATACGGCGATTCAGCAGTGGTCATCAACCAAGTCAACAAAGATTGGGATTGCACCAAAGAAAACATGGGTGCTTATTGTGCTGAAATACGGAAACTTGAAAAACATTTCCAAGGATTAGAAATTTTACACGTCCTACATGATTCCAACATTGCAGCAGATGTCCTTGCCAAGCTCAGATCAGACAGAGCAAAAGTTCCACCCGGCATATTCATAGAAGAGCTATCAGTTCCCTCTATCAAACAACCCGGTGAAACAACACATGAAATTCAGGCTAAAGGCGTTCAGATCTTGATAATCAACACTTCATGGACCCAAGTTTTCATTGACTATATCAAAGAAAATAAACTGCCAGCAGATAAAGCAGAGGCCACACAAGTTGTTCGCAGAAGCAAAAACTACGTTCTAGTAGGGGATAAACTCTACAAAAGAGCAGCATCATCAGGAGTACTACTAAAATGTGTCTCATTTGAAGAAGGCAAGGAAATCCTAAATGAAATACACTCAGGTTGCTATGGAAATCATGCCGCTTCAAGGACACTAGTTGGCAAAGCATTTCGCACCGGATTCTACTGGCCGACCGCTTTGAAAAACGTAGAAGAGCTTGTCAAAAAATGCAAAGGTTGCCAAATGTTTACAAGACAAGCCCACGTACCAGCTCACAATCTTATCTGCATCCCACCCGCTTGGCCTTTTTCCTGCTGGGGGCTAGATCAAGTAGGACCCCTGAAAAAAGCAAAAGGCGGCTTCGAGTACATCTTCGTAGCAATCGACAAATTCACCAAGTGGATTGAATACAAACCACTCGCGAAGTACAGCGCAACCAAAGCAGTCGAGTTCATCCAAGACATTATGCACCATTTCAGCATGCCCAATTGAATCATCACAGATCTAGGCTCCCCTTTCATAGCTATAGAATTCAAGGGCTGGGCATAAGACTATGGTTTTAGTATAGACTATGCGTCTGTTGCACATCCAGAGGCCAACAGACAAGTAGAAAGGGCTAATGGACTCATACTAGCCGGATTAAAGCCAAGATTATACGAAGAACTAGTGGACTATGGGTCCAAATTGATTGAAGAATTACCGAAAGTAGTATGGGGACTACGAACTCAAATAAGCAGAGCAATAGGCTACTCACCTTTCTTCCTAGTTTATGGGTCAGAGGCCATACTGCCCGCCGACTTGATCTGGACATCCCCAAAGATAGAGCAATACGATGAAGGAGAAGCGGAACACACAAGAAGATTAAAACTCAATAGCTCAGAAGAAATCAGAGTAAACGCTACCCTCCAATCAGCCAGATACCTACAAGGTTTAAGATGGCATTACAACAAGAGTACCCAACCTCGATCACTACAAGTCGGAGACTTAGTACTAAGAAGGATACAGAAGACTGACGGACGACATAAGCTACTTAGTCCATGGGAAGGTCCCTTCATTGTCACAAAAGTCACCGGACCAGGCACATACAAGTTAATAACCGAAGATAGAAAAGAAGTCAGTAATACATGGCACATCAGCCAGCTAAGAAGATTCTACGCATAGAAACAACTCAAGAAAAAATAGATATGCAAGCCACAAGGGACCAACATTCACAATCGATGAAAAGCAATACTCTTCAACAACATATGTAGTAGTTTATACTCATGATCAATAAAGATGGCATTCATCCACAGCATGTCTTGTCATGACCTTCAACGAGTTGTTTTCATGAAACAAAAAGCAAAATGGCTGAAAACATGCCTGAGCATCCCGACCGAGAGCAAAATAGCTGAAAAAACGCTTGAGCCCGCCGATGAGGGTAGCTAAAAGCTAACACCCGAAACAAAAAAAGCAAAATGGTTGAAAACATGCCTGAGCATCCCGACCGAGAGCAAAATAGCTGAAAAAACGCTTGAGCCCACCGATGAGGGTAGCTAAAAGCTAACACCCAAAACAAAAAAGCAAAATGGCTGAAAACATGCCTAAGCATCCCAGCCGAGAGCAAAATAGCTAAAAACGCTTGAGCCCACCGATGAGGGTAGCTAAAAGCTAACACCCGAAACAAAAAAAAAAGCAAAATGGCTGAAAACATGCCTAAGCATCCCGGCCAAGAGCAAAATAGCTGAAAAAACGCTTGAGCCCGCCGATGAGGGTAGCTAAAAGCTAACACCCGAAACAAAAAAGCAAAATGGCTGAAAACATGCCTGAGCATCCCGGCCGAGAGCAAAATAGCTGAAAAAATGCTTGAGCCCGCCGATGAGGGTAGCTAAAAGCTAACACCCGAAACAAAAAAGCAAAATAGCTGAAAACATACCTGAGCATCCCGGCCGAGAGCAAAATAGCTGAAAAAACGCTTGAGCTCGTCGATGAGGGTAGCTAAAAGCTAACACCCGAAACAAAAAGCAAAATGGCTGAGTCGACCGAAATTTAACTTCAAAAGACCCTCCAGCACTTCGTTCCGAAAAGCAAGAGGCTCGGGGGCTACATCCAGATAGGAATACTTTTTGCTCAGAAAAGCACAAGCGCCACTCAAGAAAGCACTCGGATGCCGAAGTTTGCCAAGGCAACATTCTATACCGAGTCGTTTTACATAGCACAGGCGAAAAGTTGTTAACGCAAAGATCTACATCTAACAAGTCATAGCACGGACAAAGCACTCGACAGATCACAAAGGAGGAAGAAAAGAAAAGTACTCGACAAATCGAGGGGTCTCGTCAGAATAACGCACAGAGTTGTTTTGCGGAGCAGAGACGGGAACAGGACAAAGTACTCAGCAAGTCAAGTAACTTCAACCGCACCCAGGCAAAGAATACATCAACAAAAATAAAGAATCTTCATTTAAAAAGGAGTGTAATATTACAAGGGGATGCTCAATCGAGTCAGGCGTTGTCATCAGAAAGGGAAATGTCAATATTTAGACTGTCTACAACCCTACTGGCTAGACCTTCGACCTCAGACTCCATCCTCTCAACGGCATCAAGATATTCTTGGCTTTCAGCTTCTTCTGCTATCTTGGAGAGAGGCGCCTCTGGAGCAAGGACCCGGACCTGGGCCAACACATTCTTGGTACATACTTGGGCACACCTCTTCGCGAACTCTTGGAAACGAGTCAGAATCCGGGGAATGAACTGCGTCCAAGATTGCCCGTCATCCGCTAGAGTCCGGAGGACATCGGCTACTGAACGAAAAGATTTCCACAAAACATTCCAATTCTCAGTAGCCGTCGCCAGCTTCCCAGACAAGCCTTCAATGGTTTTTTGGGCCTACACAAGATCTCTATCAGCTCTGCGCCTAATCAGCTTAGCAAGGGCGAGTTCTTCCTCAACATGAGTAATTACCTCCTCAGCTCTATTATGACTAGAACGGACAAGGGCCTTCATTTCATCAATACTCTCCGAGAGCTTCTGCTTCTCAACTCGGAGAGCTAGACAGGACACCCAAGAACAAGTCAGCGGAAAAAGAAGTCAAAATACAAGAAGAAACAGGCAGAACCCATGGCACCTTTGCATTCATTCTTCGCAGACTCCACCGCAGCATCTCTCTGTTTCTCCGTCTCCACTACCCAAGCGCGAAGGGCTTTCTCCTCCTTTTGGTGCATTTGACGCTTTGTCTCCAACTCAGCTCGGAGGAGGTCAAGATCGGCTTTCAGGGCGTCCACCTCCGAAGACAACTTCCTCTCATTTTCAGATGAGAAAAAGAAGCCAGAATGATCACAAGAGAAAGACTGAGCAAAAAGAGGCAAAGAGAAACAAGGTGTAAGGATAGAAGAAAAACAAGCATGCAAAAGAGGAGTGGCAGTAAAACCTACCTGGAGCTTTTCACCAAAAGAAGTCGCGAGGGCCGACAAGCTCCCCTAGGCTACGGTTAGCTCCGATAACCGATGAGTGGCATCAAACTGTTGCACCATGTCACCGGAAAAGGAGGGGCCGCCGGAAGCGAGAGAAAGGGAAGGAGAGGCCGGCTGGGGCAAAGAAGGAACGACCAAAGCAACCTCCAGGGAAGCCGGAGCCGAACCCATAGAAGGACCCGGCGTGACGGCCACAGTTACCTCCAGAGCGACCAAGTCCGCAACTCCGCCAGGTAGCTCTGAAGCCCTCGCGGCGACTTCATCAATAGAATGTTGTGAGTCTCGAGGTTCAGAACTCGTTGGCACGACGGGAGGCAGAGAAGAAGTCGATGAAGAAATTAGAGAAGACGAAACACTGAAAAGTGATAAAAGGAAGCACCAATAAAAACCAGAGGAAGGAAGATAAAAGCCAAAAAGATAAAGCTAGAATCTACTCACCCGACTACTTTTTTCTTCACGAAGCTAAGAGAAAGCCTCGCAGGGGGAACCACAACGGCGAAGACGTCCCCGCCACCCGGCGACAGGTGCGGGATAGCCGACAACAGAGCCACGGAAGAAGCCGGGGCTGGAGCCGTGGGAGAACTCCGTACCGGAGGAGCGTTACAGCTCGGGACAGAGGCAACCAAAGAACTCGACACCGGAGCTTCAGAAGAAGTCGGCGCAGGAGCCTCGGAAGAACTCACACCCGAACTCCGATTACTTCAAAAAGTTCAAGACTAAAATTCAAAACAAAGAGGAGAAATTTAATGCAACAAGAATATGAAAAACAACTCACCGCCGCATGATGAGGGGGACTTCATCATCCTCTTCTTCCTCAGCCAACGAAACCAGAGCACCTGCTGAAAAGGAGATGAAAAGTACTCGGTTCAAGAGAGAAACATGAAAATAAAAGAATAAAGAGTATTAAATGTGCTCACCTAAGAGCATGCTAGCAACAACTAGAGTACCTGAGGGAGTACTTGGTTTGCGAGGCTTCTTAGAGACAGGCAAGCCAGATGAAGACCCGTCCATTCGCCCCCTCTTCGGGACACTGCGAGGACCGCGAGGGACTAGACGAGGAACATATTCTTCATATACATCAACAAATCTGAAAGAAACCCTAGGAAGGGCTGTAAAAGTTTAAGACTTACTAATTGCAGAAGTATCAGCTAGATGATCCCCAGTCTCCGCCACAGCAGGGAGAACATCAAGGGGGATCGGATCGACAAAGTTCCGCCCAAGCTCCTGCGAAAAAAAGATAAAACACCAAGACAAGGAAAAGCTAAGCAAGAACGGATGTAGCAAGAGTACATAAAGAACTCAAACAAAAAGATAGACAACTCAGCTGGGGGCGGGTTGATGGCCGAGAACTCAGAGACGGCAGGAGGAATGACGCTCACTCCTTTCAGCATCTTCTAGAGGCACTCGAGTACCTCCTCACCGGTCAGCTCAAGAGCTGGGACCATGCGTGAAGGATCCTCGGCCCTAGAATACTCAAAGCCGAGATGCTCCCGCTCTTTCAAAGGCTGAACCCGGCAACGAAGGAAGCTTGAAACAATACCAAAGCCGGTCAAACCCTGCTGTTTCAGCATTCTAATCCTATCAAGGAGTGGCTGGATCGCTTGAATCTCAGTAGGTGACTCAAGCTTCTTGTCCCATCGGTCATTCACCACAGGACCAGATCCGGAGTGAACGACAAGAGAAGGGATCAAATTGGCAGCGTAGAACCACTCAGCACGCCAATCTTTGACAGAATCAACCAGGTCATAATCAAAAAACTTAATTTTGAGACCCTGGCGAAACTGAATCCCACAACCGCCGAGGGCGCTGGTTTCTTCACGGCGGGGTTGAGGTTTCAGACGAAAGAAAAAGCAAAAAAGAGATAGAGAAGGAGGAATCCCAAGGAAGGCTTCACAATGGTGAACAAAAACAGAAATATGGAAAATGGCATTGGGGGTTAGATGGTTCAGACTAACCCCGAAATAACCAAGAAACTGATGAAGGAAGGCGGAAGCAGGAAGACAAAGTCCAGCGTGGACAAAGGAAACAAAAAGGACAATCTCACCAAGACCCAGAGCCGAAACCCGATGCTCGCCCAGAACTCTCCATTCAGCGATGACTTTGCTTTGGATCAAGCCATCGCTAACGAGCTCGCGCAGCTGGTCTTCGCTTGTTGTTGGAGCCAGCCAAACCTTCTGAGCTACCCTCATGGCCACGAACTCCTGGTTTTCAATCAAAGACAGGGATGACTCCTCGTCCACGAAGGTCGCCTGAGACTTGCTTACGGTTTTCTTCTTTCCCATGAACTGGTGGAAGCAAAAAAGGCACTAAGGAAGATGAAGCTAGAATGATGGTGCTCGGGTGATGGCGACAATGATGGCGGTGGATTTCTGAGAGCTAGGGTTTAAAGGCAAGAGCTGGGCGACAAGGGAAAGGAAGATAAAAGGTCTTTAAATAGATTTTTTCAGTGATACAATCGGCCCACAAAGCCTGTTAAAACGCAATGTGGGAACGCAACGGTCCATTTACCGACGCAGCTAAAACGACGGAGGGCACGAATCCTCACAACGGTACAAACCAACGGACAGATTTCAGACTTATCCGTCCAACGCCACGGCAGGGTTATCAGATTGATACAAGAACAACCCGTCAAACCAAGAAGAAAGAAAGAAGAAAGAAAGGGCTACCTCACGAGGAACAAAAGAACCCGGTTATGTAAGAAAGAACTCGGTAGTCTCACGAACGACAGGGATCACAACAGAAAAGTCAAAGACAACTCAGAAGACAAGATTTGTTACATTACAAGCGACTTCAAAAATAGAAGATTACAAATCTTACAAGACCCAACGAACTCGGCACCACGAAAAGCAAAGTAGCAAAGAGGAACACGAACACGACTAGGCTCTAGAACGACTACGTATCCCAGATTGCTACTCGGAAGGACAAACCACCATCAGTTACACTGTTTTCTTCAAAGGACGGACGCAGTGCATCCAAGGCGGAAATCGATAGCACGACAGGGCAACATGGAGCATAGAAGGCCGACAGGCATCTGTCTACCCAAGACTGATGTGATGCTGGATATGGTGTTGATCTGTACCAGACGGTCTCAAGACAGACAACGAGGATCAACCCAGAACTGCCGGATGAAGGAACGAAGCCCACATCACAAGACTTCCTCCAACTACCACCACGTACATCCTGGCACAATGCTATCGTGGGATTAGCCTACCTCTAATCCCTATCACAAGACTTCCTCCAGCTACGACAAGATACACAGGAACTACAAAACATGCCCGGGGGCTGCTCTACTTCACAAACTACCATGTTCATGACCACCAAGGTTTCAACAGAATATCCAATGAATGAAAACAAGCACTTCGGGATAGTATTTATAGACCAAAGGATCGGCGCACATGGACTAGGAGTACCAACGAAATAAGCCTAACAAAGGACACAGTGAAAAGACAGGACTCAATAATAGATGACTCAGACGAGAGGAAGCAGTACTCGAAGACGGGCATATTCGGAAGAATATACCAGCACAGTACAACCCGTGATCAAAAGGCATTTACACTCAACCACCACCATACAACTACATCTGGCAACAGCAGACCATCAAAGAATATGCCAGGACCTCGCATCCGATTTCCTCCTGAACAAAACAACACAGACATACGCTCAGAGGCTCGACCAGCACCATAGCCTAATCAACACTAAGCTAGGGAACCCAGTTTTCATTTCAACTAATTCCGGAGGCTCGGAACCAAAGACAAAAGACCAAGAATACAAGAAACTCAAGACTACAATGATGACGATACATCAAGACTCTTCATTCGACTTCTTTTCTAAAGAGAAGAACTCGGAGAAAGCGCGGAGCTGCGGGATAAACCCAAAAGCACGAGGCTCATACACTCAGTGAGTGTAATTTCACCAAAAAGGAACCCGGACATAAGCTCGGAGGCTGCACGCCGCAAAACTACTCGGATGATGGTTTAATCCAAGACTAAAAGGCCACTTCGGAAGGATGTCGCGAGACTACTCGGACGATGGTTTAATCCAAGTCTTGGGGACTACTTCAGAACACAAACTTTCAAACAACATAAAGGATCAAGACCCTCCAACTTTTTGTTCCAAATAGCAAGAGGCTCAGGGGCTACACTTAGTGAGTGCCCTTTTTCTTTGAAAAAGCGCACGTCACCAAAAGACTTCCTCAACATAGACCATTTCAAGACATTACGACAAAAAGAACCCGAAACGAGCCATATTCGAGTTCTTTTTGATAAAACTTTAACGAACAATCGGAACAACTTCAAGACAAGATCCTCTAGCTCCTTGTTCCAAATAGCAAGAGGCTCAGGAGCTACAACCAGATGGATGTATTTTTTCTTCAGAAAAGCACTCACCACTCAAAGATCCTAAGAAGCGCTACAAGGTTTCACTCCAGAAAGCACTCGGATGACATCTTATTCCTACTCAACAAGACTTGAAGGGACAGAGCGAGACTTTCAGAGCTCAACCATGAAGTGCTCGGGGGCTTGTTGATACGGGACCCACAGGATACCCCACAAGGGAGAGAGAAGATCTAGTTCAACTAGGATTCTTCCCATGTAAATTTTAGTAGTAGAACTATCAAGTAATCCTACTAGGAAATCTCATTGTAAACCGACTAGGACTCTGGCCTCCTGACTATATAAAGGAGGGCAATGCTCCTGTCAAAAAGAGGAGAACAGAGCATATCATAATCAATCCAACGCAAAGGCTAAGGCCGACTAGACGTAAGGTTATTACTCGATCTACGATCGAGGGCCTGAACCAAGATAAATCGGCTGTCTCTTGCATAAACCATCGAGTCCGGCATACGCCGAAGCCCGAACATACTATCCCGGGTACCCCCGTGGCAGGCTATCGGTGGTAAAACATCGACAACTACCATGAAGTCGCTCAATCTCCCTCAGTCTATCATGCGCATCTGGTGCCAGCTGATCTGCTATGATGACACCACTACAGGCACCGCCTCTCTCAGCACGCTCTGCGACCTCTACAATAGCTGCTGCTCTTGCTGTCTCTGCATCGGGGTACTTGCGCTTCTTGGATGTCACCTGTTTTGTTGACTTGCCCTTCAATCCTGTAGGCTGGCGAGGTGGGGGCCTCCGATCGTCATCACCTAGGCCACCACCAATGTTCTTGGTGCGAGCCATCTAATCTGACAAGAGGGTGAACTACCACTGATGAAGATCAACTGTCAAACTGACACTCTCAAGGCTTGGCCTCGATTCTTACTCACGAGCTTGGCTCCAAGTTGACTGCCAACTGCCACAAGAACCACAACGGAACCGACTCGCTACATGGTAGAATAGATGGATATACGAATAAATACAATATATCTAATAGATGCGAAAACCTAGGAAGCAAGCAATGTAGGTATGAAATTGAGGCGACTAGCAAGCTACCTGACGACCAGCGATTCGGGAAACAGAAAGACGTCGTGTGGGGAACCTCGAAACCATTTAGGGTTAGGGTTATGAAGAATAGCGATGAATTGATGGCCCTAGATAATTTGAAATTAGGGCATTGTATTGTAATTTGATCTAAGCAAATCAAAAATTGGTACAAAGATCAAGCTTTACTAAGAAGAGGTAGGCCTGAGGCACTGGAATCATCCTTGAGTGATGCTCGATGCCTAGGAGCCGATGGCAGCGATTGCACAGAGATGCTCGGTAAACAGGCTCCTCTATGGCGGCGCTGAGGCAAGCGAGGTAGGGGCGAGCTCAGACAGGGGAGGCGCGGTGGCGTGGCGAGCTGAGGTGGTGCGGCGAGCTACGGTGGTGCAGCGAACTTGGGCGTAGGAGCGGCGGCGCTGGGATGGGCTCGGCGAGATTCGGCGGCGTGGGTCAGGTTAAGGAAAAAGACACGACTGCCATGGCTTAAATGAGGATCCCCAAACGTGACAAGAAAGGAAATAGAAAAAGAGTCCTGAAGCCACGCGGGATCCACTGACCGGACGCTCCGATGGTAGCGACCGGACGCTACCACCCAACGTTCGATCGATTCTAGAGAGGTTCAATTCCTCTGGAATTGGGACCGGATGCGTCCGGTGGTCCATGATCGAACACAGGCAGGGTTCGGTCAGTATAGTTTGTTCTTCCTTCAATCGAACGGACGCTGGATCCCCTTCTGACCGGACGCACAAACATAGCATCCGGTCACTCCTTCACCAGCTGTTCACCTCCTATGAACTGACCGGACACTGGACAGCAGCGTCCGGTGCATCTTTTCCAGCAAATCTTCAAACTTCCTTCGTGCTGCCTGTTCCCAATCAAGTCCCAACTTGAATAAGATCCAAATAAACACCAATTGAGACTGATGTGAGTGACCTCTCTTAAACCCTCATATTTTTCAAAATATTTTGCCTTAGACTGTAATTCTTTTTAAGAAAATAGGCAACAAGAGGGCAAATGGAACAAACCGACAAAACAACATTCATGCATATGCAGTACTTGTAAATAAATCTAGTTGCTTGTCAAGTTTGATCCAAGGTTAAACTTCTTCACACACTTTTCGGCGGTTATCTTAACCATGTTAGACAAGCCCTATATGCATTGCCACAAATTAAGCATGTTGTAAATTATAATGAATGCAAGGGACAACACAAGCTTAGTTTTTAGTGAAGTTACTAAAATCAAGCACATTGAGCTCATTCCGCAATCTACAAAATGTAGCCTCATCTAGCGGTTTAGTGAAGATATCCGCTAATTGATCTTCGGATCTTACACCTTCTAGTGATATATCATTTTTGGCAACATGATCTCTTAGAAAGTGATGGTGGATATCTATGTGCTTGGTGCGAGAGTATTGAACCAGATTATTTGCAAGTTTTACCACACTTTTGTTGTCGCACAAAAGCGGTACCTTTTCTAGAACAACACCATAGTCTAGCAAAGTTTGTTTTATGTATAATATTTGTGCACAATAAGCACCCGCGGCAATGTATTCTGCTTCGGCGGTGGACAAAGCCACACTATTTTGTTTCTTGGAGGACCAAGACACAAGTAATCTACCAAGCAAATGGCACCCTCCGAATGTGCTCTTTCTATCAACTTTGCATCCAGCGTAATCCGAATCGAAATAGCCAATTAATTCAAATAAAGCTCCTTTGGGATACCAAAAGCCAATGCTTGGTGTGTGCTTAAGATACCTAAGGATTCTTTTTACGGTAATAAAATGTGTTTCCTTAGGACTAGCTTGAAATCTAGCACACATACACACACTAAACAAGATGTCGGGCCTAGATGCGGTTAAATATAACAAGCTATCGATCATAGAACGGTAGAGAGTTTGATCAACCGGGTTACCTCCCTCATCTAGGTTGAGATGTCTATTTGTAGGCATTGGTGTCTTGATTGGCTTACATTCATCCATCTTGAATCTCTTGAGAAGATCTTTTGTATATTTCTCTTAAGAGATGAAGATGCCTTCTTTCATTTGCTTGACTTGAAAATCAAAAAAGAATGTAAGCTCACCAATCATTGACATCTCGAACTCCTTCGACATCAATTCACCAAATTCTTTGCATGAGTCTTCATTTGATGATCCAAAGATGATATCATCAACATATACTTAACAAATGAAGATATGTCCATCAAGCTTCTTGGTGAATAGTGTGGTGTCGACCTTCCCAATGGTGAAGCCCTTTTCAATGAGGAAGTCCCAAAGGCGCTCATACCAAGCTCTTGGGGCTTGTTTAAGCCCATATAGTGCCTTGGACAACCTATAAATATGATTAGGATATCTAGGATCTTCAAACCTGGGAGGTTGATCAACATAGACTAGTTCATTAATAAAGCCATTTAAAAATACACTTTTCACATCTATTTGATATAGTTTCATTTCATGATGTGATGCATATGCAAGAAGGATATGGATGGCTTCTAATCTTGCAACCGGTGTAAAGGTCTCTCCAAAATCCAAACCTTCAACTTGAGAGAACCCCTTTGCTACTAGTCTAGCCTTGTTCCTCACAACAACACCTTGATCATCTTGCTTGTTGCGGAACACTCACTTTGTTCTAATGACTCTTACACCTTTTGGTCGCTCTTCAAGAGTCCAAACTTCATTACGAGTGAAGTTGTTCAACTCTTCATACATGGCATTGATCTAATCCAGATCTTTAAGAGCTTCTTCTACTTTGGTAGGCTCATAGCAAGAGACAAAAGAATGATGAGCAATAAATGAAGTAAGTTTTTGAGATTGAGTCATTACACCCTTTGATGGACTCCCTATGATGAGATCTTGTGGATGATCTTGTAGGAGAGGTGTATTTCTTCTATTGACCACTTGAGGAGGAGGTTGTGGAGTATCAATATCTTGTGCTTGTACCACCATTTGCTCATGGGAGATATGAGTATCTTCATTTTCTACTCTCCCATCTTTTTCACCATCTTGTGGTACACTTGATGAAGAAGGTTGGTTAATGACTTGTACATTATCTTCATCATCTTTTAGCTTGATGTCTCCCACCAGAATATTCTTCATAGCCTCTCTCAATGGTTCATCACCTACATCATCAAGATTCTCATGTGCTCCTTGGGAGCCATTAGATTCATCAAATTCCACATCATATGTTTCTTCAACCAAGCCGGTGGTATGATTAAATACTCTATATGCTTTGGACTTCA